>NC_056741.1:1491542244-1491682755 GCF_019279795.1 Protopterus annectens | reverse complement strand
GATTTGCCAGACGTATCAAAGTGGCTTCCACTGCTGTATACTGTTGACCAATGTTACTACATAAAAAAACTTTTCAGTCAAACCAAAGACATTGTTACTGTAACAAATCAGAGCAATCCCCATGCTATGTGTGTCCCTATGAAAGAATTAGCAGGACTAACTCACCATTCTATGTGTGTGCATAAAGCAATGGGCAATAACATAGGAATTAAACAAAACAATGAGATAGCTTGTAATGCAAATATCAGAATATTATGATAACCACCGCAATGCACACTTAACATTAATATTTTCATTGAGACCAAGTCCGTTATCAGCATTCAACAGTAATTGCCAGCGGAGTTCTTTCAATTCTAAGAATGTCTCACAGTCTCCAAAGAATTGCTGTATTTGCTCCAAAAGAAAGAATTTAAAACCAGAGAAGTTGGGGCAGTGAAGACTGTGTCTGCCTAATGCATTGCTGTCATCTTGTTGCCTAATGGCAGCCAAATGCTCCTTAATGCGATCTGATAATTTTCTTATTGTCTTACCAACATAAAACGAATTACAGGTGTTGCAAATACTTGCATATACTACAAATTTAGTGTGGCAGTCAAAATAGCTTTTAAACACAACTTTAGTATTGCTGTGTCTGAAGGTGTATTCTGTACCTGTATAAATATGCGTGCAGACTACACAACCATTGCACTGAAACATGCCATGCTGCTGGTTCTGTGTCACAGTCTGTGGGTCTGCTGCTGTTTGAAAATGTTCATTTCTTTCAAAGGACATCTTGAGTGTCCTCGTTCTTTTGTATGCAAAATTAGGAGAATGCCCTATGGCTTGAACAAGATTCTTTTGTGATGAAATATTCCAATTTGTATGTATTACTACTTTGATAGAATGCATATCCCTGCTAATAGGGATTTAAATTTTCATCAACAGATTAAATAAGACGATGGAGAGGGAGAGGTTTATAACCCGGTGCCTCCCAAACCTTTGAAATAAACTTCCCCTGCATATTTAGCAGTGTGACTAACATAAACTACTTGTTGACTAGTGTGGAACCTCCTGGACAAAAGAGGTATGGACTGGGGGGGGGGTCATGGCAAGTTAAGAATGGCCACAGGAATCTGTAACCTTGGAATGTCTATGAAATATTTATAAAACAGAGAACTATGTAGCACATTAGAGATAATAGAACCCAGTAGATTCGTGGATAGGAAAAATTGTACAGAACATACAGCATTCAAACACATTGCCTTAAAAATTTTGGAAATTCCCATCTTCAGGGAGCCCAGTAGATTCCTCTGGTTTATGACAAGGACGGAGTATTTCCAGTTTACTTGCTTACCATTCAGACTTTCCATTGCCCCCAGGTTCATAGGTTCATAAATTAGTACTAGGCTAACTGCTGTGTTTATAAATGCATTTATATGTCTTGTTTTGTACAAAAACAAGGAATGAAGTATTGAAGTTATGTTCATTTTAACTCCTTAAGTGGATTTCAGGTTGAGTAGTTTCTGGAGTTTTTCTCTGCATGCATATAAAATGAAACACTGTTCACTGGACTGGAGCTATA
Source organism: Protopterus annectens (assembly GCF_019279795.1). Classification (NCBI taxonomy): domain Eukaryota; kingdom Metazoa; phylum Chordata; order Ceratodontiformes; family Protopteridae; genus Protopterus; species Protopterus annectens. The sequence continues at coordinate 1,491,681,194 of NC_056741.1, read as the reverse complement.
ATGGTATATACTAGTAACCCAGCCCAAAATAGTAAACCTTCAGGTATGTAACCTCAGAGATCCGTAGCAGAGAAACTTGACAGCTCTTATGGGTACATTTTGGAGGGTAACATTTTTCTGGGAATAATAAATAAAATAGCAAGTATTTATTAATTTAGATAGGTCCATAGAGGAGTGACCTTAGGTCAACTGGTAACCTAGGCAAAAGGGCTCCACGGTGCCCTCATCCTAGTCTACCTACACCAGATAAATACTGGAAAAGCCCCCCTACTACAGCAGCAACTTAGGCGGCCGCCTAGTTGACCTATGCCTAAGGCCAGCTATGGGTCCGTACACTCCCAAAATGTATTTTTCCCAACATCTGGAGATCCTTTTGAGAGTGTTTGTTGGAAGGAGTGGAGACTACTTGGGTTTACCTTTCTGGAGAAATATTGGCAGCTGAAATGATAATGGAGTTGAACTGTCTGTGAATTTATACAGAGGCTGTTTCCAGCCTAACAAAGTGTGACCGGGGAAAAAAAAGGCCATGTGTGTAAAGAGATCTTTAGTATATTCACATCCCTGAAATACTAGAGTTCATCAGGTGCATCTTAACTGTGCCAAATCATTTTTTCCACCTGTCTGTTGCCTTGCACTTCTACCATTAAGCACTCTGTTCTGGCAGGTCTTTGTTTTTTTTAACCTGTAAAGCACGCATAATGTAGTATTCAGAAAAATCTTTCCAAAATTTCTAGTTGCATAGTTTTTATTCGTAACAGTTTTTTGAAGTGCTTTTGGGGCTTTGAATGTTCACGTGTCTGGCACAAAATTACTTTATCTGAGGACTGATATCCCTGTGATCAACCATGTATTGTAATCTGTGCTTGTTTTTGGTAAAAAAAAAAAAAAAAAAAATGTCTTCTGTATGTAGGTCTCGACATGCTTCAGATATCTGCTTTGCATGAACTTTGGTACTGTATCCATGGCATGTTCAGTCATGGTCTCATTCTTCCACCAGTTCATTGAATGCATTTTTGTTGTCTCAAAGGGCATTTAAAACATCAGTATACTAATGATTATCTGATTTATTTCTTTTTTTTTATTTCAGATGCAGGGAAGCTCTCACTTATTTGGTGTATGCTTACCAGCATAATTCAACACTGCTAATGAAAGGGCAGAACAGAGGAGTGGATGAAAACATAATAGCATTATACAGAAGGAAATGCCTCCTGGTTAGTACTTAGTGTTTTTAAGCTTTATAAAGGAAGGAAAAGAAAGCTATTCTGTACTGAAAACGTATTCTTCTACAGACATTAATTTGTTTCATTGATATATTTTTCTAGCATTGTCCCTTGTAAAGTTTAAGCTGAATTTTTACTCTAAGCTCCTTTCCTCAGTATTTATTGTATGTTCTGGAGCTGCCTTGTGGTATTTTTCAGAGTCAGATTTCAAAACTGGAATCCACATGCACAATTGGTGCAGTCTGAGAGCTGCTAAAAACCATGATTATTTTTTAATATTTTTTTGGGTAGGCGGTTGGCATAATTAAGATGTTTACCTGACAGAAGGTGCAGGTTTTGATACTCACATGGGTAACTGACTAGGCTTAAAATGGTCCACAGGGACAGTTAGCCTAGTACCACCGCTCTATTTTTAATAACATAATAAGATGCAATTTTGTAGGCAGGCATTGCATTTTTTTGTTGTTGTTTTGCTTATTCTGTACCTGAAGTAGTAATTCTCTAGTGATATTACAATCTGTTGCCAAGAGAAACCATTCTTTCTCACTTCTTGCACCATCTGGATCATTGTAAATGTCTGTGCTCACTGCTGAAAGATTTTAAGCACATGCTTCCTAGGCTGTCCACGTTGCCTTGTGGTCATTGTATTCCATAGTAGGGCCATAACCAGCTCAACCTCCTGCCTCTGACATTTACTTGATGATCCATATTGCCTCAGATGAAAAGTTTAGATCAGACTTCTAGTGGGAGAATGGTAGTCAAAGTTTGAGGAATCTGCCCTAAATATGTGGAATTCTGGGCGATATCGAAGAGCACTTGACCGAGCTTAAGTGTAGATCCAGAACAGCAAGTGATGTAGTTACAGAAGGCTCAGTCATGAGCCTCGTTTTTTTCCCATTTTTGCATAGGGTTGAGTTGTCACATCAGTGTTAGTCAATGTGACCAAATTGTCTAGAGCCAATATTTACACCACCAATCATGAAGGTTCAGTGGTGTCCTCTGTTGCTGGCTAACATATTTCTCAAACTCTCTAATTTTGGCTCAGATTCTTGTTCTAGCCCTCCAAATTCCTCCTAAAATTTCTGATTTTGGGAGAAAAGTTGGTAGATTGCACTTAAATGACAATTGCTAAGAGTTGTACACTTTTTACTTCAGAAAATGTATATTAATTTACGTTCTCGAATGTCAATTTTTCCAGTTAATAGTCGTAATATTTTATAAGATGTTGATTTGGGGTATTTGGCCTTGATTATTTTCGGAGTTGTCCCTGTTTCTTGGGGTTAAGCTATGGGGTGACTAAGGAAGTCTCTGGTGGGATTCTGTTTACCCCAAAAGGAAACTGCTGTTTAACATGTCAGTGATGAACATACTTACCGTATCAGATGGTACTAGGTGAGTTCACCATCAGTTTAAAATAACCAATCTGCTAAGAAGAACACACTAGGAAAAAAAGGAACCATCTCAATATTTGTACCCAATAAGAGGTGACTAGTTTAAAAGCATTATGTATTCCACCTAGCTAACACCTTGCATTTGGTCACTGGCTTAATTAGTTCGACAGAATGCAGCTCAACATGGAAAGAGGCAGAGGAAGGTCATCTCTCAGTGTGTTCTGTTTGCTACTTTTCTGTTAACCAATAAAAATTTTAAAATTAAGCAAACATTTAAGAGTGATAAAATGGAGGTAACCAGGGATCTAGAGTTACTGGTGCTAAGCCCATTTTAACCATTACCTGTTTATTATTGAAGACTGTATCCAAGAGAATGGCTCCCATTTTATTGTAATGTATATTTAAGCCCATCAAGAGCAAATATGAGGGTAAAAATCAGAACTTGGGTTATAAAGTGCATTTTGCAGTGTAAGTTACTCTCAATGGAATCCTGAGAGCAGTGTAAAACACTGGTGTGGTCAGTTCTCCATTATTGCATGAGTCATAAGTCAAGACATTTGACATCTAACAGAAGAGCACAAGGGATAGATTCAGCAGTTGTGGCTTAAAGTCCTAGACCTAAACTTTAAAGGTTGCAGCAGTAACCCTCATCTTATGAGCAACCACATTTGTTGATAGTTTAACAGTTATTCCTTTGTCCTCCATGTGCATTGAGGGTCATCTTCTTAGCCCAGCTTTTTAGCATACATCTTTGATTACATTTGCAGCTGAGTTTATTTCCCGTCATACCTCTAAGACTGCGTTAGAAAGCTCATGACCTGGTTCCTCAAAAGCCAACTTGTGATGTTTTTTATTCTCTGTTGGGGTGGGGTGGTATTTCCCAGGTTGCTTTTCTCCAATAGGGTTCATAGGACAATACTAGGATATTGGTCCATAGGCCGTTGTAAGCCTAGCCAAGAATTTTACCCATGTTCCCACAAAGTCAGCACCTGTTTTCCATGTCCAGCAAGGACACAGGTGGGATCCCAGGGGTATATTTTCTGTTTCCCATCCAGTCGTCCAGGTTCCTCTTAAAGAGAAGAATGTTTTATAGTTGCAAGTCAGGCTTCAGGACCCCCCTCCCCCCAAAAAAAGAGGTACTTGCAAGTACCTGCTGTTTTTTGATTGGGATCCTTTTTAATGTTTAGTGGAGCCTTATTGAGAGTGTCCTTGAGAGCAAAGTGTTGTCAGCTGCTAGATGCACAAATAAGCAGGATCTCCAGATGCTAGGTTTGGCTTTCTTGTAGGCAGTACAGGGTTTAAAACAAATGTAAGCTCATCCAAATTCTTCTTTCCTCTAATGTGCTCGGCCTCCCACCATCCCCCATAATCTAGCTTACCCTGTTTTTTCAGATGCTTCTTACTGGCAGGGTCCTATAGGTCAAACTAAAGCTAATCTAGCAAATGAAGACCTTCCTTTGTTACTTCCACTTACACATACACTGAGAAATATAAAGTGCTGTCATCTAAAGCTTACCATAAGTGATTCCTGCTGTTCTGCAACTCCTTACCAGAGTATTTCTCTTGTGGGAATGCAGTCAAGATACTTTGAAAATCCTTGGACTATCCATAAGATGCTTTTAAGTAGAGGCGTAACTCTTAGTAGAGTAATGTAGAAATTTGCTAACTTTTCTTTTTAGCATTTGCTGTAGAATGCCAATCTGTGCTGTCTGTAAGCACCCTGTCGTGAATGTTCTTAATTCAATGTTAAGACCCTTCTTAGGGGAATGGTCTTTGGGTATTTAGTCTCCTATTCCAGTTCAGCATGTTATGAGAAGTTTCCTGTGTTGGAGACGCATGTCATAATGCACCGTGTTGAACTATGTGTGTGGTTAACCTTCAATCTTACTAGCTTTTTAGCAGGTCGCGCAGTTTGAATCTCATGCTTGACTTAATGGTGACATTTTCACATTTGATGCTTAGAATATTGCAGCTTGTCAAGTATGCATGTGACTAAGATATAACAAGCCGAAAGCTGCACTTACATTGTCTGTAATGTTTACTGAGATGGTGGCCAAAACCATGCATAAGAAACTTCATGTATTTCTCCCCACCTGATTGGCTTTCTCCATGACTGGACATCCCTGTGTCTCTGGATCAGATACTCCCTTAATCTGCAGTCATTGGTGAGGTGGCTATCAAATGGGAAGTTTTCAGTGATCCCCATCCCAAAGATTATTTCGTTGCTACAGAACTTAGCAGTCCACAATGTCTTGTCACCATGAAGACACCATTATGAAGTCAAGAACTTGGCACTGGCAGCCTAAGTGAGGGCACAGTAAAGGGTCTAGTGTCAGATTCTTCTGCAGCTTTAAGGCTTAATGGCTACCACAGTATTGGATCCATTTGTTTAACGGAGGTGTGGGTACTGTGTTGAAATGTGAGATGCCATTGGCTGCAGAGCTATAGTATGCTTACTGAATTTTTCTTAATGTTAGACTGCTATCATTGGGTTCTGCAGCCAAATGCTGATGATACTTCACTTGTGGAGTAGAGAGCTCACCTTAGCTCCCTTGTGGTTTAATAGAAAAGTGTTCCACCCCTTGAAAGAGGACTATACATCAACTGTTTGGAGTTATGTACAGTCCTCCTGGCCCTGAAGATTGTTGGAGGGAAAACTTGCTCCTAGAGCTTCTCCTGATTTGTTCCAACAATCAATGTATGCTATGGAATCTGTACAATCAGAGAAGTAGGTGCGTATGTCCACTAAGCTGGTAAGTCATGCACGTGTGGCAGTGGATCATAACCTAGGGACATCAGTCATTCAAGGACTCACATTTATTTATTTATTTAACATTTGTTGTCCGGGAAAGTCCGACTAGGTTTCACAGAGCCTGTTTTCAGCGGAGGCCCAGGGAGAAATGCTCTGGAGTGAACTGATGGATTCCGTAACCTACTCATCCAGTCTTTTCTTTGTTCTCTGAATTCAGGTAATTCATTTCTTCTTGCACAGTGGTAGCGAAAAACTTGAACTCTTTACCCTCTGGTGTCAGGCTGTTAGGTCCCTCATGATATAGGAAACTTTTCTAAGTCTGGCCAAGGAGGCTCCTTAAATTTCTGCTACAGCCAGTTCCCTGTCATTGCTTGGCTTATGCAGTAGAAACCTTTACCTTGCCAGTTCTAAAAAAAACGATGTGTCAGAAGTGATTGGTGCCACAAGGATTCCTCCTGACAGATCTGCGCCAGCAAATGGAATATTTTATCCATTTGGGCAAGGAAATTCAAAGACATCCAGATTAGTCCATTTATATATGGTTCTTGCCTGTGTCAGGCACTTGCATTATTTGGATGTCAGCTACTACACTTTCACTGTGCACATATCAGCTGTATCTTTCCATCATGGCCTTATAGGTTCATAGGTAAGTTACTAGTCTAACTACCCTTGTGCACCATTTTAAGCCTAGCTGGTCTCTGTTGGTGAGAGTTGAACCCTGTACTTCTTGTGCCAGTAAGGAGGAGGGGACTGCTACACAGCATTTACTGGTCTTGCAATTTCCTAAGAGGAATCTTCATAAACGTTTGAAGAATCCCCTGCTGTCCTTGGTGTATGAATTTTGTCAGCCTTGTTCATCCCCATTTCAAACTACCTAGTTCAGTGGTATTGAATTCTGTTTGTTGAAGACACTTGCTGGTGGCCATGCTTGTGCATGGAACATTGTTTTTTCATAAGACTAGTGTCCCTTAAGACAAATCCCACATTTCCTCCAGAAAGGGGTGCATAAATAATCATTGAATGTATCCATTTATCTCCCTGTTTGCTTTGTTGGAACAGAATCCAAGAAATAGAGGTCCTTTCACATTCTAGATGTGCTTAATTACCTCTAGTTCTTGACTTATAGCAGGTTCATGAGTTTTGAAACTAAAACAGTTCATTGTCTTTATTGCAGGAAGGCAAGGGTGGTCAGTCACCAAGCAAACCCTTTCTGAATGTACTGCAAACTGCGTTATGTTCCACCAGGTGTACCCCCCCCCCATTAGAAAATGCTGCAGTCAGAGACTATTCCATTTGAAGTTTGGCTTTTTGTATATTTACTTCAGGAATATTTCCTTTGTGGACATTTGTGGTTGTCATTTCACATCTTCGTCAAACATTCTGACCAAATCTCTGAGTGTTGATTCATTCCGTGTTATGTCAGGTCATGGCTTTCTGAACTTTCTCAGCTTGTTGTTCACCGGCCTTTTGCACCCTTGTGGTTTTATTCTTTGAGATTCTGTACCTAGTTGTAAATGCACCAAAGAGGGCCCATGATGATAAATGTAACATGAATTCTTGTCTTGTTAGATCTCTGAGGGAGCCCTCCTTTGTGGGTCGCACACAGCTGTATGCCATGCCCCTGTGCTTAGGCAGCCCAACCATCTAGCAGCTGCTGTTGCACTATCTACAAGTGAGTATACATACTTGGCTAACCTACAAAAGTCCAAGTGTCAAATCATTACTGCCTTTTGTATCTGATGCATAGGAAGTGTACTCAGTCAGTGGTGAGTTCAAACTAGCCAAGCCAGGCGCTAGGAGGGGGTCACCTAGTACAGCATGTTACATCATGATGTGGACTAGACTAAGGCATACACGCCCCAGAACATGGGAGCTTCAAAAAAATGCTTAATTGCAGTGTAAGAAAGGAAGAAGCCAGTTGTTGATATCCCAAGGAAGGTCACCTTGTACAGCAACTGACATAGTGAGAAAATTCCTTTAATTCCTGAGAAATCGGACCTTTATTGATCAAATTGATCACTGCTGCAGTAGCCTTAGCTATAAAAGTTATATCCTATCAAGAATATAACAGCCGGCCAGCTTTCAAAGCTTGAGGGCACCTTACATGTACCCAAACTGTCAAGCTGAGGTGACTAAGACAAGTTTGGGCAGGAAGCCCTCCAGAATTTTACTGCTGCCAAAGAGCAAAGCTCTTCTGAGTCTTTCGAGGACCAAAAGTTGACTTCTGCTTTCCTTTACTAGGCAGTTAAGTTCCCTTTGGATAAACCTTCCATTTTCTTTCTTTTGTTGTTTTATTAATTTCCTCTTCAGGAAAGTTATTTTAAAGCCAGGTGTGTTTTGTTTAATGGGCTGCCTCAAGACTAATGTACTTTTAAATGGAGCACTTGTTTTTTCCTGTCAGATGAATAGTAGTGCAAAGTAACTGAAAACATTTTTCTGAGGAGTTTTGTTTATTTTCCTATTGTGAGGCTGACATAGTGTTTTAAAGTGCTTTTTACTGTGCTTTTTTTTTCTGTCAAAAAAGTAACTTTTGGACTGATTGTTTACTAGCAATTTCTGCTTTTCTTCCCCGGGAAAGACACCATTTTTGGCTTGCCCATAGAACAGAATATCGGTTCCATAGTGTGTTCTTCAGCCACAAAAAGAAAAAGTAAACCTCCTTTGCCACCACAGTCGAGTTGTAATTTGTCTCAGCCACACGTGGGTGATTCTGCTGTGTCCATTTTTTATACCTCAGACCACTCTTTTTTTTTTTTTTCTACCCTAGATCCCTCTGGTGTAGTACCTATAGCCACTATGGATCTGGGATTAGCCTTGTCCTCTGTGGCTGTTGAGGTCATCACGGTGGGCAGGAGAAAGCCACTCTTGTCAGGACAGGGAACAGGGAAAGTTTCCCTTTTTGTCAGAAATCTCTGTCCATCCCTGGAGAAGCCGCAGCTGCCACTAGTAATAATGCTAACCCCATTTTTCCTGTCTTTAAAAAAAAAAAACAGGAAACCGAGCATGTATCTACTTCTGAGGATCATATTAGTTTACTGGGTTTGGCTCAAGGTTTAATTCAGGCTGTTGATCCTCCTTGTAATTTTTTTCTGTTAAAAGAAAGTAGGATTTCTCTTTTCCTGAAGAGATTCAAGATTCTGAATCTGAACAGGAATATTCAGTGACAGTTGCTGGATTTTCAGATTTCTGATTCAGACTCCGAGGAGAGCTCAGTTTCTGATTCTCCCTATGGGGGTGGGGGGGGGGGTTCCTCTTTCTCTGAAACTTTTGCTAGAATGTGCCAGTGTTTTCAGTGGGAGAACACTGAGATTTCTCAGTCCCTGAGAAAATACGAAGAGTTGTTACAGAAGGATTTTCCAGAACCTACACCCACTGTCTTGGTTGGTTTGTTTTAAGGATGTGTGTTAATGACTACAGTTTTCCTGATGGTCAGCCAAATGCCCCTAAAAAGGCAGATAGGATGTATAAAGGTCCTCAGTCTTTTTTAGATTTTTTATAGCAGTTATAACTTTAGTTGATTCCACTGCTGCTAAGCACTCTGTTAATTCCAACCTTACTGTTTCTGATATGGATGTGAAAAGTATAGATAGGTATGGGAAAAAGTGTGCAGTTCTACAGATTTTTCAAAATTTTGAAATGTCAGGCTCATATGTTATGACAAATTGTGAAAGTCTGAGGAATGTTTTATCTGCAGTTTCTTCTTGTGAGGAAAAAGTGCTTTAAATAACTTGGTTTCTTCTACTGCACAAGTCGCAACTGATTGCAGTATATATGTGACTCTTTTGATACTTATTCCAGGGCTATGACCACTTCTACTGTTTTGGGGATGCTTGCTGGCTGCATTCTCAAACTCCCAGATGTTAAAAATGAGATTTAAAATTCTGTCTTGGATGGAGAGAGTGTTTGGCCCTCTGCTGCAGAGGTGGTGTGTGTCAAAAGGGGCAAGCTGATCCAGGGAATCTAAGTTTTTTCAACCCTCCTTTTCCAAATTGTCCAGGGATTCTTATCTCCTCATTCTATTTTTGCACAAGATGAAAGATGTTTTAAGAAGAAATGGCAAGGGGGTTCCAAAAAAGTCTTGAACCTCCCCAAACCAAGGACAATCCAACAAGTCTGAATAACTGTTCATGAGCCCTTATAAACCTCTCCTACCCTGGCCCCCTTTTTCTTCCAGGTCTGAATCTCCATTTTTCTCTTTGGCAACAGATTTTCATCAAGGTTACAGATGGCAGCAGGAGGAAATTCCTCCTTTCTAGGGGTCATTCCTGATCTCCAGCTCGGGCTCTTGTTTCCATGTGTTCATTACATGCTGTCCCATAGAGTGATAGAAACCGTTCCTCCTTCCCAGATGAAAAAGGGTTTTTATTCAAGAATGCTCCTAGTGCTAAAGAAAAAAGTACTTGGGCACCAATTCTGGGTCTGTCTTTCCTAAACCTGTTTTTGATAGTGCCCAAATTCAAAATGATGTTGCTTCACAACCTGTTGCCTCTTCTACCTCTTTCAGGTTTCCTGGTAAAACTAGACTTAAAAGGTGCTTTTCATTGCATCCTGTTCATCCAGACTTCAGATATGTCCTATGATTTTGTGTGTCTAGATCACATTATCAGTTCTCTGTTTTATACTTTGGACTATCCACTGCTCTAGGAGTGTTCTCAAAGTGTCTAGCTTCAGTTACAACTCATTGGAGGCTACAGGGTATCCACATTTATCCTATCTAGATAACTTATGTTTGCAGAGTCTTTTCCAAAGTGTTAGGACTCTGTCTCCTGAGTGACAGATCTCTTAAACAAGTTGGGATTTCAAGAGAACATTCAAAAGTCTTTCTCAAGTCCCACTCACAGGATTGTGTTCCTGGGATATCTGAGAGCTTTTCTTCCACAGGAAAAAATAGATCTTTACTTAGATCTATTTCTAAGGTTTTCCACTCAAACTTCAATCATTGTGAGGGAATACCTCAGGATTTGGGGTCTCATGGCATCTGTGAGTCTCATGATTCCCATGGCAACACTCCACATGATAAAGATGCAGTGGTATCTGAAATCTCTCTGGTCCCAGCACAAATGCTCTTCGTCTTTTCAAATCCCAATGCTGGAGTTTTAGAAAAGAAATCATTTGGTGGAGACAGCAGATATCCTTAAATTCAGGTCTTCCCTTCTCCCTTCCTGCTCCAAAGCAGTCCGTCACCACAGATGCCTTGGACTTTGTTTTGGGAGCAGTTTCAGGAGGGATAAAAGTGGAGGGGTTGTGGGACTCCAAGAACACATAGAAGCATGTAAACATGGAGATGCTTGCACTGATCCAGGCACTCAACTCTCTGAACCATCTTTGGTGCCTGAGACCACAGTCATGCTACATCAACATGCAAAGGAAATTGGGTCATACCCCCTTTGTAAACTAGCCATGTTAGCTTGATATTTAGCTTCCCAGCACAGTCTCATTCTACAGGCATCATATATTCTGTTAGAGTAATACTGTGTAGCAGTCAAGCTGAGCAGGACCACTGCACACCCTCACAAATGGAAAATAGATCGGTGGTCATCAAGAGATATGTCTCTGAAGAGTTCCTCAAATAGACCTCTGCTCAAAAAAAAGGCAAAATCAGCTGGCAAGATTCTGTTCCAGAACTCCAGGCAAGAAGACTTGGAAGACAGATGCCGTTTCATTTCCTTGGACAGGAATGTTTCTGTATACTTTTTCACAGTTTCCACAAATATCCAGAGTACTTCTGAAGATTCAGAAAGAATCCCCCAAGATCATTATATTGACTCCCTTCTGGCGCAGGCAGCTGTGGTTCTCCCTTTTGGAAATGGCCAAGGGCAACTACCACAAGCTTCCTCACAGGTTGGATCTACTCACACAAGAACATGGGTGTTTGATGCACCCAGACATCAGTAATCTTAACTGACTGCCTGGATGATAAGGTCTTTATTCTTCTTAGGCAACTGTTTACTGAGGACGTGCAACAGGTAGTAATGGAGGCAAGAAAGCCTGCTGCTATGAAAATCGTATATTGGCAAACGAGAAGAGTTTTCTGGTTGGTGCCAACAACATAACCAGCACCCATTCAGAGCTAGTTGTTTTCTGGTTTTACAATATTTGTGTGAGTTACTGTACACTGGCCTTTCGTACTCCTCTAGCAAGGTTCATATCTCAGCCGTTTCAGCATATTTGCCCGTGGATCTTTCTCCTTCAATGCAGTCTGATGTCAAAATGTTCTCTGAAGGGGTTTTGTGTAAGAGGCCTCCAAGAAAACCTGTGGCGCCTCCTTGGGACCTTAATTTTGTGTTGGAGAAGCTATTGCTTACTCTGTTTGAACCAGCTAATCTGGTTTACTTAAGGTTCTTAATAAGAAAGCAGTTTTACTTATTGCTGTAACCTCTACAAGAAGAGTGTATGAGTTGCAAGCTCTTATTGCGAGTCAGCCCTATCTCATTTTCTGTAGGAACATTTTTTTTTTGAGAATTGATCCTTCTTTTATGCTTAAAGATGTATCATGGTTTACTTTAATTCAAACTATCCATCTCCATTTTCTTTCCTGAACTTAAAAATGAGAGAGAGAAGATGCTTCATACCTTGGATATTCCACAGACAACTGAAGTGTACTACCTTGACCGAACTAAATTTTTCTTTTAGATCTTTGGATCAGTTGTTTATTTCTTTTGAAGGTAAGGAGGAAGGACAACCTATGTCAAAACATGCTATTTCCAGATGGTTGTCGGTTTAGAAGATATATGCATTAATCATTTTAAATATTTTATGCTTTATTTCTGAGAATACATTGTTCTATCTGTTGATAATGTTTTGACTTTCTGTATTAAAAAATGTTTCAGGAACTGAATGAAAAAGCAGCGACATTGTTTGAAAGTGGCGATGATAGTGATGTGACAGAGGGACTGAACCTTATGAATGAGCTGATCATTCCATGCATGCATCTGATGATAAACAATGATATCTGTCAGCAGGATCTTGATGCAATTGAAGTTTTGAGGAGTCGCTGGTGTTCTTACCTTGGTCAGGATATAGATGGTAAGTGTTCACCTCTGTCATAGGCTGAACTTCAACCTGCCCCCTTACACCTTATATCCTTAAGTATGTTTTTTCTCCAATCTTTTGATCTCACCTTTCCCTCTCTATTAATTCTCATTCTCATTGTGTGTGTTTTTTTCTGCATGTAAACAAAAGAACATGTTTCAGGTGTTCACAGCCCATATTTTGGTAGTTTAAGAAATTGAAGATTTATGTGACAGGTAAAGGAGAGCTTGGTCTGGCCTCCTGAGCTGTTTTATTTTCTTTTGCTGCATAGTAAAGGCTTGAAGACCATTTTCATCAGTTTCCATATTTCCTTTCCATTTCTAGAGCTGTGAGTTAACCTTTTGCCTATTTACATTTCTTTATTGTCATTTTGTCCGCATTTTATTGCAAGGTTTTTCATGCATTTATGCCACCTATCCATTTCAGTAGAACAGTGTTTTTTTTGGAAGTTCTCAATATAAGATCATTTTCCTGTCTTGTAATTTTCTTTCTTTTCTTGGAGGTACTTAATTGATCAGGCTGTGGTTCCCTGTGCATTAGGTAGTATCTGGTATTTCCTGTTGTGGCATATCTGTTATTTTCTCTCTCGTTCTTATGCTTAGGAGATTATGCACTTCCTGCCTGTGCACATCATAGCATTACATGGCAGAATAGGAGTGCTCAGCTTCTTTGCAAAATGATCATGTGTTCAGTCAATAAAATGTTTAAGCCAAAACACAGATGGAACCACCACAACTTATGCACTTTCACGGCAACCAGGTTTAATAAAACATCAAAATAAAAACAAAACGAGGCTTGAAGCTTTCGCCCTTTACAATACACAGGGCATCATCAGAGTCACCACTGTAAGTAACCCAACACTTTTATCTTCTTCTTCTTTCGGCTTTTCCCAGTTAAGGATCGCCACAGCGGATCACCTGTCCACTCATGATTGACAGTGGAGTTTACGGTGTCAAGTTGCCAGCCCGGTGCCCAACCTTCCACAGAAGGCACACACACACACATGCACTCATGCCTAGGGCCAATTTAGAGTGTCCAATCCACCTACAGCATGTCTTTGGGATGTGGGAGGAAACCGGAGCACCCAGAGGAAACCCACGCAAATACAGGAAGGACCTGCAGACTCCACACAGAAGGCGCTCCAGCCGAGGATGGAACCAGAGAACATCTTGCTGTGAGGCAGCAACGCTAACCGCTGCACCACCACGGCCGCCCGAACCCAACACTTTTACAATCATCCCAATCATATGACTACCTTAAATAAAATCAATTAGCCAATAAAATGCACAAAACGTTAAATATTCTTCGTGTTTCACTGTTGCAGTCATCCCACTTGGGTGATCTTGCCAGGGGTAGCCCTCAGTTGGCCTGAATACCAGAGGCTTAATATTTCTGCGTCTGTTGCTGTCGCTCCAGGACTGACGTCCGGTCATTGGTGGTATAAAAACAGGCAGCCGACACCATTACATCAGTCTTTCTTGCTGTGGTGCCTGAAACAGAAGCAGTTCGCATGAGTGCTGGTCAGCCACTACCAGAGTATTCGTTTCCAAAATTAAAGTTGAAGTCTTCTAAAGCTAAGTACCCCGTTGGGGATCTTTTTTTCTTGCTCTAACCGATGTCAGAAAAAGTTAACAATTGTCTCACCTGTGGAAAGCAAATACCACACCGAGATTTCCATTCTTACTGCGTTACCTATTTAGGCCCAGACCATGACGTCCCTCGCTGTCGGTTTTGTGCTTTGTTCAACACCAGAACTATACGTCATCAGGCCCTTATCGTAGCTAAATACGTTCGCTCTCTCCGTATTCCAAAATGGCTTCAGTAAGCCATCTGACTACCGATCTTCCGAAAACACATAAGGATAAAGACAGAGACAGACTGCACAGGTCCAAAACTGACAATGTTTCCGTTAAGCTAGTTGCCAGTTCGCCGGTACTCAGTGAGGTGCTTTTGCGGCCCCTAATGACCGCTTCTATGGATTTGCAGGCCACTACCGAGACCCGTTCAGAGTCCGGTATGCCACGAGACTCTTCTTTGACTATGGAACCTGTGGATGTCTCTACCTTGGATGGGTCCAGAGCCACTGTGCATGCACCGGCTTCGAGGAAGTTCTTTGCTCTACCGATATTAGATACAAACTGACTTCTTTCGCGGCTTCAGTTTTCTAAAACTACCGAGTTTCTTAGGCCCAGGGTACGACGCTTAAAAAACCAACCCAAGCACAAGCGCCTGCTTCCATGCCTCAATCTCAAATGCTTAAAATGGCAGAAGACCATATCATGCTTATTAGGGGAAGTCAGCGTACCCCTGCTAAAAGAAAGAGACTTGTCCCCAGCAGCTTTATCCGACCAAGAGTCAGACTATGAAGACTTGCCTTATCTGCTTATGAGGACTCAGATGCAGAGGAATCCATTCCTTCTGCCTCTCCTCCACAGGATTTTTCTTTTGGTGAAATCTTACATACCTTGAGAGAGCATTTCCATTGGGAATGCCAGGATTATCCTCCGTCCAAAAAGGGACTTGGGGAATTTTTAGATTTACCACAGCACAGACCCTTAGCTCTTCCTCCTGTGCTGGATGTTGTGGATGATGATTTTATGGAATCCAGTCTTAACTCCTGATATGCTACCTCCTGCTCCCAGGAAACCTGACTGGTATTATGAGTCCCTGACTCGCACAAATTTCTTTTCAAAAATCCTACTGCTGACCCAGAGGTCATCTCCCAAGGACCTAAAGGAATAAAAGCAACCACAGCTAAGAATCTCACCCCTTCAGACAGGGATTCCAGAGCTTTAGACAGATGGGGTAAAAAAGTATACACCTCTGCAACTCTTGCCATTAGAGCATTAAATTGTCAGTTACACATGCTGAAATACCAGCAGCATACTATGAAACTTATTAAACAAAAATTATCTGCCTTCTCAGACTGTGCAGAAAATAAAGAATTACAGGAGCCTATGCATTCTGCAAGCCAAGTTACTAAACGTACCCTGCAATGTGGGTTTGACACCCTAGAAGCATCCTGCAGGGCATCAGTCACAGGTTCTGTATTTAGAAGGCATGCTTGGCTTAAGGAACAAACCATGCCAGACCATGTCAAATCAAAACTATCGGACGCACCACTGAACAAAGACAGTCTGTTTGGCACCAAAGCAGAGGAGGTTTTTAAAAAGCTGGAAGAAAAAGCTAAGTCTATGCAGACAGTTAAAGACTTTTTGCAAGTCCAGCCTCCGAGATTCAGTAGGTATTGCCCCTCAAAGCATTGGCCCTTTCCAGCCCCCTCAAGGCCTCCTCAGACTAGACCTAGGGGAAGCAGACCCCCCAGACAGCAGTCCCAGGGAATGCAGAGATCTAAGCAATGGAGTACCTCCACTTCTAAAACAGGAAGTGCTAAGCCACCCCCTTATGGAAAGAATTCACAATGACTTTTCAAATCCACCTCTTACCTCTGCCCACCTTCTTGTGCCCCTAGGAGGAAAAGGAAAACTTGCCTCTCATGCAAAAAACTGGGCCTCCATCACCAACGCTCGATGGGTCCTCAACGTAGTGTCCCAGGGGTACAAATTTTATTTCCACTCACTGCCAACCCCAAAGGGGTTTTCAGATCTTCCTCTAAACCAGTGGGCAGAGGCACAAAACCAAGTTAATTTCCTGCTCTCCATGAGGGCAATTCAGCCTGTTCCTGCAGACCAGATAGGGCAAGGTTTCTATTCCAGACTTTTCCTGTTACCCAGAAAAGAGTGCACCTGGTGCCCAATCTTAGATCTATCCATTCTAAACACATTCCTGGTGGTACCAAAATTCAAAATGCTCACCCTCCAGCAGCTTCTTCCTATGGTGTCAAAAGATGCCTGGTTAGCCACCCTAGACCTAAAAGAGGCCTATCTGCATATTAAATACTCTTGCAGGAAATATCTATGTTTCAGGGCAGGATCTATGTATTATCAGTTCTCTGCACTTCCCTTTGGTTTATCCACTGTTCCCAGAGTTTTCACAAAATGCCTGTCTCCAACCATTGCTTTTTGCAGACAAAGAAATATTCAAATTTACCCCTACTTGGACGACTGCCTGATTCAGGCAGACAGTCAGGAAAATCTTTTGCAGCACCTGATATTTGTAAAGGACCTACTGACCTCACTGGGGTACACTATAAACTAAAAGAAATCCAAACTAGTCCCCAGTCAGAAAATTGTATTCCTGGGAGAAAGCCTGGACACAGCATCCCAGATGGCATTCCTTACTCCAGAAAAACAAGCCTATCTGACAAGCTACTTCTCTCAGCTGACGACCAGAACCCAGTTACCTGCAAAGAAAATCCTGCAAGCTCTAGAGTTCATAGTCTCCTGCATTCTGCTAATTCCATATGCCAGACTGCATATGAGGAAACTTTAGTGGTACTTAAAAGAGCCTTTGGTGTCAACATTCTCAGGACCTGGAGACTATGATATCTTGTCTAAGGAAAGATTTTCTTTGGTGGGCAGCAGCATGTAACCAAAAGAAGGGACTTCCCTTTTCACAACCCCACACAACCCAGACCCTAACCACATCATATTATGCGTGGGGTACACACCTGGACGGCAGTTGCATTCAGGGCCACTGGAGCCCAAATCAAATTCATCTGTACATCAACCAAAAAGAGATCCTAGCTGTTCAGCATGCTCTGACAGCTTTCAGTCCCCTACTCTCTCCGGGGCCTCTACTAATCAAAACCGACAACACCACAGTGATGTGGTACATCAACAAGCAGGGGGGAACCCACACTTACCCACTCCGCAGGCTAGCCACGGGCCTTTGGAACACTGCCTCAGCCATGCATATACACCTGCTAGCACAATTCCTGTCAGGCACCCAAAACTCTAGACCTACACGAATGGCAATTAAACCACAACACCTTCAGCCTCGTAATCCAGAAATGGGGTACCCCGAAGGTAGACCTATTTGCCTCCCACATCAACCACCAGCTTAGCAAATACTGCAACAGGGAACCTCACAGCAAGGCCTGGAAAGTAGATGCCCTATCCTTCCAATGGGTAAACCTCTTGATCTATGCATTTCCCCCTCTACCTCTTACAAGGGTATTACTCAAAATAAGGGAGGAAAGACCAAGGGCAATCCTGATTGCCCCAGACTGGCCACACCAACACCGGTACCCACTACTGCACAGTCTGTCACCGTTGCCTCCATGGCACCTCCCTCAGATTCCAACCCTCCTGACTCAGCAGGAGGGAGAGTTCTTGCATCCACAGTTGCAGACCCTGAACTTGGCAGCCTGGCTTATTCCTTGACCTCTCCTCCAGTGGCCAGCCTAAGCAAGCAGGTCCTGGACGTTATATGTGAAATCAGATGATCCAGCACTAGAAAATCCTATGCTGACAAGTGGAAAAGATATTGTTCCTGGATCCAGACTAAAGGATGTGAACCAGCACAGCCTTCTTTACCTCTTATCCTGGATTACCTAGAAGACTACATCACAGAGGCCTATCCTTTTCTTCTTTTAAAATCCATGCCTCTGCCATCTCTGCTCAATACAGCACAGAGCCACCTCTCTTTTCACACCCTCTCATCAGGCAGTTCATTAGAGGGGCTAACAACTTAAGGCCACCCAGAAGAGCCTCTACCCCTGCTTGGGACCTTAACTTTGTGTTGGAAAAGCTCACGTTATCCCCCTTTGAGCCTGCCGCTTCAGCAGAGTTAAAATTCCTCTCTTGGAAAACAGCCTTGCTTCTGGCCATCACATCAGCTAGAAGAGTGTCTGAGCTACAAGCACTCATGGCTGTGGGAACCCTTCATCATTTTTCATGCTGACCGGGTCTCCCTGAGGACTAGCCCAACTTTCATGCCTAAAGTGGTGTCCAGTGTGGCTCTCAACCAATTTATTCATTTGCCCACCTTTTTCCCTAAACCTCAAAATAAAGGGGAAAGGATCTTGCACTCTTTAGATGTACACAGCTCAGATTCTACCTGGATAGGACTAAGCCCTTTAGGAAATCTGACCAGTTACTAGTCAGCTTTGCACCAGGGGCAGAGGGCAAGGCTATATCAAAACAAACCATTTCCAAATGGATAGCACACCTGTATCCATTTCTGTTACAAACACCATGGAAAACCACCCCCCAGGGGGTCAGAACACATTCCACTAGGGCAACTTCCACCTCTTCAGCCTTTCTCAGAGGGGTTCCCTACCAGGGACATCCTTTCTCAGAGGGGTTCCCTACCAGGGACATACTGGAAGCTGCAACATGGAGAGCTGAAGTAGTTAACTTCATTTTATCTGCAACCTGTGGGTATTCGGATCCATATTGGATCCGAGCCAGCAACTTTATAAGCATCTGCTCAGAGCTCCAAGCACCTCCCCCTTACCCATAACCCACCCACCATCTGCTGCCTTCCCTCAGATCTAGTTTGCCGCTTCGTGCATCAGCATTGTGGTCTCTGTAGCTCTGAGCCTTAGGGTTGTTGTAAGTGCCTTTTGGTATATTTTTGTGTGTAGTGAGAGTTTTCTTAGTTCCCATTCCTTCCCCTAAATGCTTGTTCATCGGTTAAAAAAAAAAAGTTTTTAGTTTTGTGAAGTAGTTATATTGTAGGCTCTTTCCTTACCTATAGGTGTACATGGCCATGGTGTGTTGGGGTTTGGTAGGTGTGTGTGTAAAATGTCTGATCAGCCTACATTCAAAAAATGCACAGAGTGTGGCCGTAAGCTTTCACTGGTGGATGGTCACACTCTGTGTGTTGTTTGCCTGGGCATTCCCCATTTTATCCGTCAGTGCAGTGTGTGTGCTGGATTTAATCCGAGGGCCCTGAAGGATAGGAAGGCCAAACTGGTGGCTAAAGGCCTGCTCCCTACTTCCACATGTGCAAAAGGAGGCACATGGAATCCCCTGAGTCCATGACAGAAGACACTAACAGGTCACCTCCTGAGGATGTCTCCTTTGGAGACATCATGGAGATCCTCTGCCAGAGGGGAGGTTGGTCAGCCCCAAAACCTTCTACGGATGAATCAGTGTTTCTGGAGGCTTTTGGTATGGGCCCATCTATGTCCTGGGTGTCCCCGCCGGCAGATCTTATCACCACGCGGGCATGGAAGGAGCCTGACACCAAGGAGTCGATACCTAAATGCCCAGACAAGATCCATTCTCTACTCTCGGACAGACAGGCCTGGTATAAGGGATCCCCCGTGGATGCTGTGGTGGTTGCAGCAGCCACCAAGAGGGAACTGGCTCAGGAAAGTTCCTCAGTCCACCCTCCGGAAAAGGAGCCCAGGACAGTGAATCAATTTGGGAAGCGAGTATATTCTTCAGCGACGTTTTCCATCCGGCACTGAACTATTTGGCACACATTATATGACTGCAGCGAGACCAAGTCACGGAGTTAGCCGAGTCGCCCCCAGAGTCTTAGTCGCAGGAGGACAAGCGTCTGTTCTCTGCAAAAAGGTCGACTCTGAAGTCAGTATCAAACACGTCCATGCGCCTCCTTTCCCACACTACAGAAGGAGCAACTAGGGCGGCTGGGGCGACACGCTTGGTTCAGACTGTGTCAGTTTGCGGACCCCTTCTAGGCGTCTTTCACATATGCTCCCTTTGATGGTTCTCTTTTTGGGAAGACTGTATGTGACACCCTTGTCCAGAGTGAAAAAGATGGGAAGACCTTCTCTGCCGTCAGAATACGCTTCTCTAGTCCTCAAAGATCCTTTCCAGGAATTGGAGAGGGCAAAAGAAGACGTGGTTCCGGAAATCACAGTTTTCCCAGGACTCTCAGGACAACTCATCCCGTAGAGGCAGAGGGGGGGACATGACAGACACCATCCCAGAGGCAGATTGGGTCCGAGGAACTTTGGGTCTTGGGAGCTCTTCTCGGACAGGCCCGCGCAGCAGCCTTGTGGGGTTGCCCGACTGTCCTACTCTGGAGGCAGTCGTGGGAAGATGATCATTGCACCCAACAACATGGGAGTCCATAACTGCAGATCATTGGGTGCTTTAAATAATATCCAGAGGCTACACCATCCCGTTTGTTGCCCCTCCTATCCAACCAAAGCGCCTCCCAGATGTTCCACCTGCTCAAAGGGAGATGGCAGCTCTAGAGATTTCCAAGCTGCTTCACAAACGAGCCATCGAATCAGTCCCCCTGATCAGTCCAGGTGAGGCGCTTACTCCAGGTTCTCTTTATTGCCAAAAAAGACGGGGGACCTCAGATCCATTTTGGACCTGTCAACCTTAAACCTGGCTGTCGCCAAACAGAAATTCCGGATGGTCACCCTGCATTCTACCTTATCTTCGAGAGTGTGACTGGATGTGCTCGATAAACCTCCAGAACGCTTACTACCATGTCAAGATCCACAGAAGCTCCAGGAGATTCCTTCATTTCTTACTGGCAGCCAGTCATTTCCAGTTCAGAGCCCTACCCTTCAGTCTCACCACAGCCCCCAGGGTGTTTACCAAGGTAATGGCAGTTGTAGCGGCTCGCCTGAGGCTTCAGGGGATTCAGGTATTCCCTTGCCTAGACGATTGCCTCCTCGCTGCTTCCACCAAGCGTCTTCTTTGCCAAGCCAGAGACTGCTTCCTTCATCTTGCAGACCTGCTAGGGATTACTATCAATGTTTCCAAGTTTCTCTTGGACCCAGTACAGATCTTGGACTTTATTGGGGCATGGCTGGACACCCTTCAACTAAAAGTCTTTCTAACACCAGACAGGGTCCAGAGTCTACGAGGTCATGTGTCGATAATTCTTGGCCCCAGGTTACCGAAGGCGCGTGCCGTTCTCAGAGCTTTGGGCTCTATGGCTGCAGCAATCTCTGCCCTACCCTGTGCACATCTTCACATGCAGGTTCTTCAATGGACCCTAGCCGTACAGTGGTCTTTGCTAGATCCCCCCATTGAATATCCAATTCAAATCAGCAAAGCCTGCAGGGCATCACTCCTCTGGTGGCTTCAATCCCCGGAGATTGCAGTGGGACTTCCATTCGTTTCACCCACAGCCCAAGCCGCAGTGACCATGGATGCCTCCCAGCTTGGGTGGGGGGGGGGGCATTATCTGGGCAGGACGGTCCAAGGCACGTGGTCCCAGATCGACACCAGATTGCACATCAATGTTCTGGAGATGAGAGCAGTGCTTTTAGCATTGCAAGCCTTCCACACTGTTCTTCCTCCAGAGACTATTGCAGTTCAGTCAGACAGCATGTCGGTTGTCTGGTACATCAATAAACAGGGGAGGAACTAGATTTTACCCTCTTTGTCGCAAGGCCATGAGTGTGTGGGAGTGGGCGATCTCCACCAGTCGGTTTCTGATTGCAACGTACATCCTGGGACGTTCCAACATTTTAGCGGACAGATTGACTCAGGCTATTCTAATACCATACGAGTGGTCTCTCAAACAGTCGATAGCAGAGGAGATGTTCCTTGCGTGGGGACAGCCTTGCTGCAATCTCTTTGCATCTCCTTCCAACGTGAAGTGCAATGAGTTCTTCGCTCTGTTTCCCTTACCAGGGGATCCCCCAGAGAAGCTATAGTCCATGCTTGGCCTCCTGGGTTACTGTACACTTATCCCGTTACCACTCATTCCGAAGTTTCTTCCAAAAGCTTGTCGACTGGGGTGCAAAGTGATCCTCATTGCCCCGTTCTGGCCTTGTCAAGTGTGGTTCCCCTTCTTCTGGTCTCATGTTCTAGCTCCTCCTTGGATTCTGGATCCCTGACCGGATCTCATTTCTCATCCCTCGGGCACCTGTCCGCCCAACCTGGCACCCTCAAGCTGACAGCTTGGTTGCTCCAGTTCTCTTTATTGCCAGGTCTCCCGGTCTTTCGTCTTCAGTAAAAACTATTCCGGTGGCATCTCATAAGGCTTCCACTAGGAAGATTTACCGCAGTAAATGGAAACAATTCTTTATTTGGGCTTCTCAGAGAAACCTGGATCCTTTTACAGCCCCTGTCTCTACAGTGTTGAATTTCTTAGACAGCATTTTTCAGCAAGGGGCTAGTTCCTCCACTGTGAAAGTGCAACTGGCAGCTATTTCGAATTTCCACGTTGGTGAAAATATGAATACCCTGGCCTCTTCTAGACTGTGTAAGGCTTTTCTTAAAGGCACCTTTCTATTGCATCCTCCAATTAAGGACTCTGTTCTTCCTTGGGACCTTACCTTGATTCTCCAAGCCCTAGTTGCTCCCCCCTTTGAACCTACAGCATCAGTAGATTTGAAGTTCTTATCCTGGAAGACGGCCTTCCTAGTGGCCATTACGTCGGCTAGAAGGGTTTCTGAGCTTCAGGCTTTGTCTGCCATGCCCCCTTCCTTGATCTTCCGTAAGGACAGAGTTTCTCTCCGTACAAATCCTTCTTTCCTACCAAAAGTGGCTTCTGAATCAAACATTAATCAAACAATTAACCTGCCTGTTATCTTTCCAAATGTTCAGAACAAGGGTGAATATAAACTGCATTTGCTCGATGTTCATAGGCAACTACATTTTTATTTACACAGAACAAAGCCCTTCCATAAGTCTGATCAGTTATTTGTGTCTTTTTCTAAGCCCTTTTTGGGTCAAGTCATCTCCAAGGTTTCCTTAGCTAGATGGATTACACTATGTATTTTGCAAATTTACAAACACAAAGGTTCGTCTCCACCTGGTCCTGTTAAAGCTCACTCTATCAGATCTATGGCGACATCTGCTGCCTTTTGGTCTAGGGTCTCATTGGATGACATTTGTGCAGCAGCAACTTGGGCAAAGTCACATACCTTCATTTCTCATAAGTTGGATTTGATCTCCAGAGGGAGAGCATCCTTCGGCTCTGTGGCGCTCAGGAATATCCTTCCATGAGGGCCTCCCAGGAGTTTGAGTAGCGGGGACTGTGTCCCACAGGTTGCAGATAAAATGAAGTTAACTACTTTAGATAAAATAAGTTATGTACTCACCATAATGTTCCATCTGAGTAGTTATACTTCATTTTTCAGTAACCTTCCCACCCTCCTTCCCCCGAACCTTCTCATGAGCTTTTCATGTATCGTTTGTCAAGTTGAGTTGCTGATTGGTTTGAGTTGTGACAAACTCGATATGAGGGAAGGCAGGAGATGGTGGTGGGTTATGGGTAAGGGGGAGGAGCTTGGAGCAGATGCTTGTAAAGTTGCCGGCTTGAATCCGTTATGGTTGCACAAAAATGACGTATAACTACTCAGATGGAACGTTATGGTGAGTACATAATTTTTTTTCTGTTCATACCTTCACCAAGCATTACCACCTGCCTATCTTTTCCAAATCAAGGGCAGGCTTTGCAACCACAGTCCTGGAGGGCATGCTAGCCACTCCAACTCTCCTTGACTGCCTCCACCCGTTCTTCAGCTTTGGGAATCAACCCAAGTGTGATGATTGCAACAGTGAAACACGAAGAACATAGTACAGTTGTGTGCACTTACGATAAATGTAGATGTTCGAGTGTATTCACTGTTGCAGTCCTGGTTTCCCACCCTCCATCCCTCTTCTCTCTCTCTTCCTCACTCTTTACAGGGCTACTTGGTGTTTACTTTCTACTGGTGGTGTTATTCCACCATAACCTAGCTCCCTATATTTGGGGCAAGAAAAACTGATGTAATGGTGTCAGCTGCCTGTTTTTATACCACTGATGACCTGACGTCAGTCCTGGAGCGACAGCAACTGATGCAGAAACACTAAGCCTCTGGTATTTGGGCTGACTGAGGGCTACCCCTGGCAGGATAACCCAGGTGTGATGACTGCAACAGTGAAATACACTCGAACATCTACATTTATGGTAAGTGTACACATCTGTACTGTCTGAAGTTGTCTTCATTTGCTCTTCAACCTGTGGGTACTCTAATCCGGCACAGATCCAACTTGACCATATTTCAAGCATCTGATCCAAACTCCAAGCTCTTCCCATACCCATAATGCGCCTGTCTCCATCCTCCCTCCAGAGATCTTGTTTGCCGCACTAGCATATAAGCATTGTGATCTGCTGTTCTGAGCTTCTGTTTGGGTAAGTGACTGAATTTTTTTGAGTGTCTCTACTTTTCCTTTTATTTAAATTTCTGCCTTCCCCAACCCTTGCGCTGTTCTCTTTCTGTCTTCTTTTGGGAGTGTGTGTGTGTGTCCTGGTTGGGGTTATGTCTGAGAACCCTAAACCAGGATGTCCTTCAAGAATGCAACTGCAGTCATAACATGTGGGTTGTCCTGCCTCAGGCAGCCCTCGGTCGGCCGGATTCCAAAGTCTGGGTCCGACGTTGGCTGATGTCGCATTTCTCTCCGACGTCAGAGCGGCTGGAGTAAGCATCAGCCGACGCCATTTTCTTCAGTCTTTCTTGCCGCGGTGCCCGAAGCAGAAGCAGTTCGCAAGTGCCGGTCGGTCAGCTCCTGTATTCTACGATACCGAAGTCATCGAAAAAGCTAAGTACCCCATTGGGGACCTTTTCTTGCCTCAGCCGTCAGAAATTACTGAAAAAGTTAACAATTGTCTTTTTTGTGGTAAACAAATACCTCATAAGGATTTCCACTCTTACTGCCTCCCTTGCCTGGGCCCAGACCACGACGTCTTGGTCTGTGTAGCCTGTGCTCGCTTCAACAAGCGCACTCTCAGGCGCCGGGCGGAGTTCGCTGAAGATTTTTTCGCCAATAAATTTGCCTACACCATGCCGTCGGATCTTCCGACATCGCAAACACCCAAAAAGCGAAAAGACCGGGACCGACATCCTCGGCCCGCGTCTACCACCGATTCCACGCCAAAACCTAGCGCGAGTGCTCCGGTTCCCTCTGAGACGGTCTCTCCACCGCTCTGAACCGGACACCGCATTACCGACGACTCCGATTCCAGACGTTACTCCGACGCCAGTTATAGACTTTCCTCCGGATACCGAAACCGAGGAAATGCCCGAGACCATTGCTGTAGACAAGGTCACTCCTGCACGTGGAGCTGCCAGGCCTCCTATGGCCATGTCTATTAAGGCCTACACTAGGGCTAAGGCAGCCAGCAAAACAAAGCATATTACTTCTAAATCCTTACTTCAGGCGACTCCGGAGACACAAATTATGTCCATGGCGGCTGATTTAATTTCCATGATTAGAGGTTCACAGGCCCATCCTGAGAGAGCATCCCAGCCTCCTCCTGATAAAGGCCCGGGTTGAACCCTCTGACCCTACTCCTTCAGATGAAGACTCTGAGGGCTCTGTCCACTCTGATAGCCAGGAAGAGCTCTTCCAGACTTATGAGGACTCGGATGCAGAAGATTCCTTCCCTTCGGCCTCCCCTCCTGAGGATATTTCTTTTGGGAAAGTTCTGCACACCATGAGGGAACATTTCAAGTGGCAGGGTCAGGAATATTCTGATTCTAGGAAACGCCTTAGGACTTTCCTTAAGAAGCCTCAGCACAGGCCCTTAGCTATTCCTCCTGTACTTGATGTTCTGGATGATTTGTATTCTGACTCTAGTGCTACCCCTGATTCTCTTCCTCCTGCTCCAGCCAAGCCAGACAGGTATTACAGGGTCCCAGAAACTCATTCCCATTTATTCAGGGCCCATTCTGCTGATTTGGAAACTTTCACAGGGGCCTAAAGGAGTTTCAGCCTCCACCTCAAAAAATCCTTTACCCTCCAACAGGGAAGCAAGGTCATTAGAGAGATGGGGCAAAAAGGTTTACACATCCACTACCTTATCTATGAGAGCTTTAAATTGCCTTTTTCATATGTTACAATATCAGGATTATCTCTTAGAAGATTTACAAAAAACATTAGCTTCTCCTGATCCTTTAGACAGGAAGACTTTGCAGGAAGCTGTACATAACACTCAGCAAGTAAGCAATCACTTCCTGCAGTGTGGATATGATGCACTGGAAGCTTCATGTAGGGCAGCTATGACAGGGGCAGTGATTAGTAGGCATGCTTGGTTAAAAGATCAACCTCTACCAGATCATGTAAAAGCAAAACTTCTGGATGCACCTTTGGAAAAGAACAAGCTTTTGGTGCAAATGCTAAGGATGTGTTAAAGACCATCGAAGAAAAAGCAAAATCAGTTCAGACAGTGAAAGATTTCCTCCAGGTTCAACCCCCTAGATTCAGTAGGAATTGGCCTTCAAAAAACTGGTCCTTTCCTAATCCAGAAAAGTTTCAAAGGGGTAAGAACAGACATGGCCGAGGAAGAGGCCAATACAGAGGCCCTTACAGGGGACGACAATGGCAGCCAGGAAACCAAAGAAGTGACGGGGTTTCACCTGCCCAACAACCACAAACTCAATGACTTTCCTCTACTGCCGCCTACCAGGGAACAACTAGAAGCTCCCTTGGGCGGGAAATTATCTCTGTTTGCAGAAAACTGGCACAGACTGACAAAGGACAAATGGATTTTGGACATTATAGACCGAGGGTACAGGTTTCATTTTCATACCTTACCAAGAAAACAAGGCATGCCAAACCTACCACAAAATCAAAGGGCAGAGGCTATCAAACAAATCACTCTGCTGACTCGAATGAAAGCAATAGAAAGAGTTCCACAGCAAGAACAAGAACAAGAACAGGGGTTTTACTCAAGACTGTTCCTTGTTCCAAGAAAAGAATCTCAATGGAGACCAATACTGGACTTATCCGCATTAAACACCTTTCTCATAGTACCAAAGTTCAAAATGCTGACTCTACAGCAACTCCTTCCCATGCTGGGCAAGGAGTCGTGGCTGATTACTCTGGACCTCAAGGAGGCATACCTGCATGTCCCTATCAGACACAGCTGCAGAAGATACCTCAGATTTCTTGCAGGGCCAGAGCATTATCAATTCTCAGCATTGCCATTTGGCTTATCTACTGCGCCCAGAGTATTTACAAAATGCCTGGCTTCAGTAATTGCTCATTGCAGGCTCCAGGGTATACAAATTTACCCGTACCTGGACGACTGCCTCATACAAGCGGACGACAGATTGATGTTGACAAGAAACCTGGATTATGTCATACGATTACTTCAAGCTCTGGGATACACAGTCAACTTCCAAAACTCAAGACTGCAGCCATCCCAGCAAATAATCTTCTTAGGAGCCAAACTAGACACAGCCTCTCAGATGGCTTACCTGACAGAAGACAAGCAAGAGAAGTTAACTCATTACTTCAAAGGTTTAGCAAAACTCACCCAGGCCCTGGGTTACATGGCATCCTGCATTCTACTGGTTCCATTAGCAAAACTACACATGAGAAAGCTTCAATGGTACCTAAAAAGCATTTGGTCTCAACACAGCAACAACTTGGAGACAATCATACCACTCATTCCATGCCTACAAAAGGAATTCCTATGGTGGGCCTCGGTGAGCCAGGAAAACACAGGTATGTCATTCAAAAAACCACAGATAACACAGACCATGACTACAGACGCCTCAGACCTTGGATGGGGGGGCGCACATGGAAGGCAGGTGTATACAAGGACAATGGTCTCCAAAGGAAACACATTTGCATATAAACCAAAAGGAAATGCTGGCAGTTATGCATGCCATCGAGGCTTTTCAACACCAACTCCAGCAAGGCCATTTAATGATATGGACAGACAACACCACTGTGATGTGGTACATAAACAAGCAGGGGGGCATCCACTCTTACCCCTTTGCAGACTGACAATGCAGCTTTGGGAGAAATCACTGAGCCTAAACATCCAGTTACAATCCCAGTTTGTTCCAGGAAAAGACAATGTGTTGGCGGACAGCCTAAGCAGGAATTTCACAGATCCACACGAGTGGAGGTTACATCCGAAGGCCTTCAGACAACTCACTTCGACATGGGGCAAGCCAGAAGTGGACCTATTTGCCTCTCACCTCAACCATCTTCTACCAAAATTTTGCACAAGGACATACCATCCAAAAGCTTGGAAAATAGATGCCCTCTCATTCAACTGGAACTCCCTAGCAATCTATGCATTCCCACCTCTGCCACTGATGACCTCAGTATTACTAAAGATCAAAGCAGAGAAGCCCAAGGGAATCATAATAGCTCCGGATTGGCCAAGACAACACTGGTACCCACTACTACG
Organism: Protopterus annectens; assembly: GCF_019279795.1. Classification (NCBI taxonomy): domain Eukaryota; kingdom Metazoa; phylum Chordata; order Ceratodontiformes; family Protopteridae; genus Protopterus; species Protopterus annectens. The sequence continues at coordinate 1,491,652,815 of NC_056741.1, read as the reverse complement.
GAGCATATGTCACACCAGGAGGTGGGCCCTCCCTCAGTGGCCTCTACTTTTGACTCAACACAATTTCGAAACACTGCATCCAAACCTTCAGACACTGCAGCTGACAGCTTGGGAGATCCCATAAATAACTTCAGCTTATCTCTCTCTAAGGAAGTTCAGCGGATACTAACAGAGGCTCGAAGACCATCCACCAGAAAGGTTTACTTAGCAAAGTGGAAAAGATGCAGCAATTTGAATACCAGCAAGGGGCATGATGCTTCATTGCTGAACATCCCACTTATCTTGGAATATTTGGCAGATATGTTAAAGAACGGCCTCTCATATTCTTCCATAAAGATACATGCATCTGCTATTTCAGCTAGATACAACACTGATCCTCCTGTTTTCTCACCCTTACTAAGACAATTCCTCAGGGGAATCAAGAACATTAAGCCACCAAGAAAGGCCCCAGTGCCAGCCTGGGACCTCAATTTTGTCTTAGAGAAACTGACTCTACCTCCTTTTGAACCAGCAGCTTCAGTTGACTTGCAATTTCTATCATGGAAGACAGCTTTCCTGTTGGCAATTACCTCAGCAAGAAGGGTTTTGGAGCTACAGGCCCTAATGGCAATACCACCCTTTATTATTTTCCACAGAGACAGGGTTTCATTAAGGACCAACCCTACTTTTATGCCAAAAGTGGTATCTAGGGTTTCTCTAAATCAAGCCATTCATCTGCCTGCTTTCTTCCCCAATCCTGAGAATAAGGGGGAAAGACTTTTGCATACCTTGGACATTCACAGACAACTTCGATACTACCTGGACAGAACCAAGGCCAGTAGGAAGTCTGAACAACTTTTTGTAGCTTACGCCCCTGCAGTCCAGGGAAAAGCAATTTCAAAACAGACTATTTCTAAATGGATTGGGCATTGCATCAGATTGTTATTCCTTTCATGGAAAGACTGTTCCAGCCAATGTCAGACCACATTCCACCAGAGCTACAGCCAACTCTACAGCATTTTTAAGAGGGGTGCCTACCAAGGACATTCTAGAAGCTGCTACATGGAGCTCCATGCATACATTCTCCAAACACTACAATCTCCCTCTATATTCCAGATCCAGAGCAGGCTTTGCTTCGGCAGTCCTGCAGGGTTTGATTGCCACACCATCTCTTTCCTAGTGCATACCTCCTCCCCCAGCTAAGCTATGGTTGAAGGACATAGTACAGTTTTGTACCTACCATCAATGTAGATGTCCGATAGACATGCAACTGCAGTCGGATTTTCCCTCCCTCCCTCCATACCCCTCTATGCCTAGGGTCCACTCCTATCCCTGTTACTCTTAGCTGGGGATATCTGTTATGGTGTATTTGTTTTATTGTTCATTTATTTGTTTGGAATCCTGTTTTTGTCTTCCAATTTGATTACAGCCTTCCTTGGAGGGCACCTGGCATCTGGGGCAAGAAACACTGAAGAAAATGGCGTCGGCTGATGCGTATGTACTCCAGCCGCTCTGACGTCGGAGAGAAATGCGACATCAGCCAACGTCGGACCCAGACTTTGGAATCCGGCCGACCGAGGGCTGCCTGAGGCAGGACAACCCACATGTTATGACTGCAGTTGCATGTCTATCGGACATCTACATTTATGGTAGGTACAAAACTGTACTTTTTCGTAAGTGCATGGAGTGCGGCCATAAGCTCTCCCCAGCTGCTGGCCACACACTATGCGTGGTATGCTTAGAGGTTTCCCATCTACAGTCCTTCTGTTCCATTTGCGCAGGCTTCAACCCCTGCCCATTGATGGACAGGAGGAACAAGCTGATCTTAAAAGGCCTCCTTCTCACTCCTAACACTGGGGCCCAGGCCTCCTCAACCCCGACCTCTTCTGCTACTTCTGCCTCTGCTCCAGCTTCTGGAACTCAACCTCCCGCCAAGAGGCCTGGAGACGGGGACAAGCTTAACTCATTCCCTCCAGTACAACTCTTTAGAGTGTGTACCTTTAACTCCTAGTGGGTGTGGACTGAGCCTTTAAAAATGAAATTATCACCTTATAATTCTAAAAAATACTCATTGACAGAGGACCAATATCAATACAGTTGTGTTTGCCGTCATGTGTGCTTCAAATAAAATATTCTGACACCTTGTATGTAGCTTGGTTTTGGAATTATTAATGCAAGTGTGAAAAAGTAATATTTGATGCCTAGAGGAGCAGTAGGAGGTAACTGCGGATCCACCTGGAGGCATCACTCGGATGTAATGAGTTAAATGCAAGGACAGGCCAAGGAAGAAGTCCCCTGATCGCTTGTCCTCCTGTGGTCCTCCGGCCAAGGTCCGCTCAACCCTGCGACCAGAGTCTCCCTGGCTCTGTTCCCCTCGCTTCTCCCCAGAACTGGTGGAGCTTCAGATCCGTTTGCCAATTTCACCTCACCGATCCTCCTGGCCGGTACCGGTGGCCTCTTCGTCCCAATCCACCCCCAGCCTTTCTGATGCGGAGGTGGACAGGATGATGCGGAAATTTATCCACACCCAGATACAGATGGGAGTCTTGCCGTCCACATTCCTACCAATTACTCTTCCTCTGATCCAACCCCTGTTTTGGAGCCTTGAGATTAGAGGACTGTCTCGAGTGGTCGTTGCTGATGGTATCTTGTACCTAGAATGCCGGCCATTACCTTGAGTAGGTAGGATCAGACTAGCTCAGATCAGTCTGGCTGTCAAAGCTGCATCCTCGGCGTTGCATACAAGAGGATGGTGTCTGCCCCGAGCCTTTGCCTTCCTATTGGAGTCTCAGCGCCTGGAGGTTCAACTTTGACTCCCTCATTGATCCGGAGGGTGGCAGATCCGTCTGTAGTCCCCTCTCAGATGGTCCGCTCTCCTTCTGCCTTCAACGTGGTGGAGAGGGTTTTCTGTAGTCCATTGAGACTTTATGATCTTGTATTTGGAGTCCGCCCTGGCTCCCTTTGTTTTTGGTATGGATTCTGCCATCCTACTACCTCAGGGACAGCCTGCTGCCTCTTCACCCCAGGGAGTTCCCACACGGGAGCAGCCAGACTTTTTTGAGTCCTCCCCAGAAACTCCCACAAGGAGGTGCATCGAAAACATACATGCAAAAAGAGGCACATTGACTCTCCACCAGAGTCCCTCACAGAGGACACCGATTTGGAGGAAGGGGAGGGTTCCCCCAGTCCCCCACCCCCCCCGAGGATATTTTCTTCTGAGACATCATGGAAATCCTTCATCAGCAATGGGGTGGTCTTCCCAGAAACCCAACTAGTGTGTTCCTGGAGACGTTTGGTGCAGGATCCTCTACATCCTGGGTGTCCCCTCCGCCGGAGCCCCTGGTGGATATAATTACATCTATTGATAGAAGGAACCGGACACGGTCGAGCCAATCCCCAAATGCCCCGACAAGGTATTGAGTCCTCCCTCAGATAGGACCCACTGGATCAAGGGATCCCCCGTAGATGCCATGGTAGTGGCAGTGGCCACTTAGAATGAGCTCGCGCAGGAGAGCTCCATGGTCCATCCACCAGACCGAGAGTCCAGGAAGACTGATAGCTTTGGGAAGCGGGTGTACGCTTCAGCCATGTTTTTAGTACTTGTGCTGAATTATATGGCACACGTAATTAGACTCCAGCGAGACCTTGCCAGGGAGATCACTGGGTCTACCCTAGGGTCCATGACGGTGGAGGACCAGAAGGTTTTCTTTTCTCTTATGGCCACCCTCACGTTGATTACTAACACCTATGCGGCTTCTCTCTCCTGCTACTGAGGGCACTGCTAGAGCTGCCGGAACAGGCGTTGCCATCAGGCATCAAGCCTGACTCCAAGTCTGTGCATTCTCAGAACCCTTTAAGGCGTCCATTACTAACGGCCCCATATGACGGTTCTACCCTCTTTGGAAAGTCGGTATGTGAGACTGTTGTCCAGAGCGAGAAGTATGGGAAGACTTTGTCATCAGGATCCACTTCTCCACCCCCCAATGAACCTTTTTGAGGAATCTGCGGGGAGCAAAGTAGATGTGGTTCCAAACGTCTCTGAGCTACTCCCAGGATGTTTAGGACTTGGCTCCCCCTAGAAGTAGAGAGGGATTCGAAAGCCGCCATCCTCCGAGCCAGAGGGGGTTCCAGGAATCAGGGGGTCTTGAGAGCCTTTCTCAGATAGGCCAGCACAGCCCCTTTGGAGGCAGTCCTCTCGCTACACCCAACAGCCTGGGAGTCTATCACGTATGATCGTTGGGTGTTGCAAATTGTATCCAGAAGCTATTCTATCCCTTTCAATCAATCACCTCTTCTGCCCAAACACCCTCCCGGATGTTCCACCCATGCAAAAGAAGGAAGCAGCACTGGTAATTGCGATGCCGCTAAAAAAAAGCGAGTCATCCAACCCGTCCCCCCAGACCAGACCGGATTAGGCATTTATTCCAAATTCTTTTTGATGCCAAAGAAGATTGGGGACTTAAGAACCATTCTCGATCTCTCCATCTTAAGTCAGTTGCCAAGACAAAATTCAGGATGGTCACTCTTCAATCTATCATGCCCTTTCTGCAGGAGAGTGATTGGATGTGCTTTGTCGACCTTCAGGATGCATACTACTACGTCAAAATGGATGAACACTTTCGGAGGATGTTCATTGTGTTTCACTGCTGCAGTCAGTACACTTGGGTTATCCTGCCGTCAGGCGGTCCCGCAGTCGGCCAGAGTTCAAAAGTCTTGGTCCGGCGTCGGTTGCTGTCACTTTTTCCCTGGATTTTCATTCTTACTGTATTCCATACCGAGGCCCAGACCACGACATCACTAGTTGTCGGTTTTGTGCTAGATTTAACAAGCGCACTATTAAACGTCGGTTTGACTTTGCTCGCCATTACTTTGGCTGAAGGTTCAATTATACCATGCCGTCAGAACAACAGACGACCGGAATACACAAAAAAAAAAAACGCAAAGACAGGAATAAGGACAGGCATCTGAGACCCAAAACTGACGATGAAGCCTCTTCTAGGCCAGTCGCCAGTTTGCCAGTTCTCAGTGAGGCGCTTACGCAGCCCCTGACGCCCGCTACCTCAGAGCCACAGGCCGCTTACGACTCCCACGTGGAGATGTCTAGGTCTCTGGAAACTCAAGGTATTGGGCCTACGGAAAATAACCCCTCAGATGGGTCCAGAGCCGCTGAGCAGGCATCGGCTTCTGAGGGTGTTTTCAAACCTTCACAGCTTACCATCAAAACTACAACCAAGTCTAAAACTCCATTAAAAACAAAGAAGCAAGTACAGCATTCACCTGGACAGGCCTCCATGCCTAAAAAACAGATTTTCAAAATGGCCGAAGACTTAATTACTCTGATCAGGGGTTCCCATCCCCCTCCTGATAAAAGGCCTAGGCAGGATACAGACTATGATTCCTTTGACCAGGTTTCCATTTCTTCTCATTCCTCTTCAGACCAGGGATACTCCTTACCCCCCTATGAGGATTCCGATGCTAAAGAATCAATTCCTTCAGCCTCTCCTCCTGAGGATTACTAATTGGGGAAACTTTACATACCATGAGGGAGCATTTCCATTGGGAGGGCCAGGATTACTGATAATCCAAGAAAAGGCTTAGAGACTTTCTTTTATTGCCTCAGCACAGGCCCCTTGCTATTCCGCCAGTGTTGGATATTGTGGATGATGTGTTCTCTGAATCCAGTTTAAATCCTGATTCTTTGCCCCCTGCTCCAGTCGAGCCAGACAGGTACTACAGAGTCCCTGACTCTCACAAATTTCTTTATAAAAACCCTTTTGCTGACCCAGAAACTATTTCCCAGGGTCCCAAAGGGGTAAAGGCTTCCACGGCTAAAAATCCAGTTCCCTCTGACAGGGATTGTAGAGCATTAGACAGCTGGGGGAAGAAAGTTTACACTTCTGCAACTTTAGCAGTGAGGGCTTTAAATTGCCAGTTTCACATGCTTAAATGCCAACAATATTTAATGTCTCTGTTAAAACAGAAAATGCTTACAAGTTCAGAACATCCTGACTAAGGAAATGCAGGATTTACTGCATACAGCTGAACAAGTGGGAAAACATACTCTGCAATGTGGTTTTGATTCATTAGAGGCTTCTTGTAGAGCAGCAGTTACAGGATCTGTGATTCAAAGGCATGCTTGGTTAAAAGAACAAGGTTTATCTGATCATGTTAAGGTAAAATTATTGGATGCTCCTTTACAGCAGGATAATGCGAGAGTGTTCAATCTCGCCGTTTGTTCTTACACACGGGTTCGGAGCCGATCATCGGCTCCGAGTCGGCCGAATTGCAAAGCTCTGAATCTGAGAAGCTCGAGACCAGCCCATATTCCACAATCCTCCCTGCCATTACTCAGATCTAGTTTGCCTCTGCAACAGATCGGATCGAAGAGAGCTCGGACCAGGTAGAAAATTGATAATTGTGTTTCAGTTTACAGATAAGCTACTTATTTTTTTGCTGAAATAACTTTATATTTTATATATCCCCTTTATTCTTCAGGCACCCTTTTGTGGCCTAACCCCTTTTTTCTCTGGGTGTGGTTTGTGAGGGTCTTATATTATATAGCCTTTTTCTAGACTTATATATACATTTATAGGCTTAGTAGTTTTTAGCAGTTTTTTTCTACTTATTAGCCTAGTGAAGTGTTTGTTATATTAGCATGTCGGAGAAAGCTAAATCTGGCTTTAAAAGATGTCAATGTGGGCAGAAAATGTCCATTACTGACAATCATGCTTCCTGCGTCTACTGTCTTGGCCCTCTCCACCTTCAAGAGGATTGCTCTATTTACCATTCCTTTAGCGGGAGGGTCATGACAGATAGACGCAGGAAGCTCATAGACAGAGGGTTACTTAAGCCTGCCTTTCAAGAGGCTTTGGACAAGTCAGATCAGGCTTCTAAATCCTCGAAGGGGTCTAAGATGTCGGAGCCCATGTCATCGGCTCAGAGTTCATCTTCTAGGGTTCGTTCGCCGGTTCCACAGACCTCGGGGCCGAGCGTCGAACGTTTATCTTTCCTTGAGCCCCAGATCTTGGAACTGGTGTCGGAGCTGCCACCACCGTCCATTCTTCGGTCGGTGCCATCTTCGGCTCCTTCGACCCGTTCTTCCAGACCTTTATCTGAGACAGATGTGGATCATGTTGTGCAGAAACTCATGGAAAACACGGCCCTTTCCAAGTTAATTGCAGTTTCCTCCCAGTTGGTGTCGAAACTAGAAGGCCTCCCCATATCTTCAACGGGTCCTCCTTCGAGACCCATCCAGATCTCGGAGCAGGAAGAGGATGACCTGATGATAGTGGAGCCCTCGGTGCCGAAACCGTCCATTGCACGATCGACACCATTGACTTCGACTCCTTCAGAACCGATAGGGGAGTTGCGGAGCCGACGGTCTCTCCTCGGTTCCGGGACCTGTCGGTGCCGACTCTCCCTCTTGGGGTCTCGGCGCAGACTGGCTCGGCTCCGTCCTCGGGGTCAGAGCCCACGGCACCTGGGTCTGGGATGCTCCCGTGTTCTTCGGAACCGGGGGAGCCCTCTGCCCGGGGTTCGGGGGCCTTTGACCTTATGAGGAAAGTATGGTCTGCACAGACAACCACGTCATCAGGGGAATCTTCTCCTTCCCCAAAATGGCCACTTTCTGTTTCTGCTCCCACGACCCATCCAAAGCGTAGAGCCCCATTGCCTCAGCCACCCCCAGAGGGTTCCCCCTGTTCCTTGGAGGCCTCACCAGAAGCCCCCTCTGATGAGGTCCCGAGGAAACGGTTGTGCAAGAAGAGGCACATAGATTCCCCACAGGAATCTCTAACGTCTGACACCGACTTGGATGAAGCAGAGGGGTCCCCCAAATCACCCTCAGAGGATGTGTCATTTGCAGATATCCTGGAGATCTTGAAACAGAGGGGTGATTGGCAATCCCTAGCCCCCACTGAGGACGTGTCGGTGCTGCTGATGGCTTTTGGGGCTCAACCTTCTACCTCCTGGGTGACTCTGCCCTTAGATGAATTAATGGAATTGATTGCTCGAAGGGCGTGGGAGGCACCTAACACAGTGGAACCATTCCCTAGGAAACCAAACAAGTTCATCACTGCCCCCCAAGATAAATCTTATCTCACCAAGGGAGTTCCTGTCGACGCTTTGGTGGTGGTGGCAGCCACGAAAAAGGAGATGTCTGAGTCTTCCTCATCTGTTCATCCTCCTAATAAGGATTCTAGGACTATGGACAGATATGGGAAGTGCGTTTTTAGTTCAGCGACTTTTTCCATGCGTTCGCTAAACTATTTGACTCATTTCACACGTTTGCAGAGGGATCTCATCAAGGAGCTGACAGATACCCTCCAGGGTAACACAGATGCTGCTGTTTCAGAAAAAGTAACAGCACAACTTAACACCCTCACCTCCATAGTAAACTCATCCATGAGGCTCATCTCGTATGCAGCCGAGGGATCGATTAGAGCTGCAGCTTCAGCGATTGCTCTTCAAAGACGATCATGGATGCGGCTGTGCTCCTTTGCAGAAGCCTTCAAGTCTTCCTTTGCCAATGCCCCTTTTGATGGTGCCACACTTTTCGGGCCCAAGGTTAAGGAGGCTCTCACTTGGTGTGAGCAAGAGGGAAAGACCCTGTCTGCTGTCGGGGTCCGTTTTTCCGCTCCTACTAGACCGTACCCCAAAGGGCAACGAGGCGGAAAAATGTGGTTCCGTAAGATTCCGGGAACTTTCCAGACCACATAGAGTGATACCCTCTCCAGAGGCAGAGGAGGAGGTAGAAATGGAAGACGCCGCCCCAGCGGCAGAGGGGGTCCGCATAACCAAGGCGACAGGGATTCCGTCCCTGGGAAGCCTTTCCAGCACTCCTGAAGGGAGGCCCTGCTGTCCTGCTCTGGAGGCAGTTGGGGGTCGCTTGGCTTTATACCCACTGGCCTGGCTAAATATTACTTCGGATTATTGGGTAAAAAGCATTATAACCAGAGGATACAAAATCCCCTTCACATCAACTCCACCTCTACAAAGAAGGTTTCCAGACGTGCCACCCCGTCTGCGAAATCCAGCAGCTGTAGAAATTTCAAAGCTGCTCGAAAACAGTCATCCAACCAGTCCCGGCAGACCATAGAGGATCCGGAACTTACTCAAGGTTCTTTTTAGTTTCAAAAAAGACAGGGGACTGGAGACCGATCTTAGATCTCAGCCATCTCAACACCTTCGTGAAGAAGGAAAAGTTCCGGATGGTCACGCTTCAATCGATCCTTCCATTCTTACAGAAGGATGATTGGATGTGCTCTATAGATCTCAAAGACGCGTACTACCACATCAAAATGGCCAGACCGTCCAGAGATCACCTGCGCTTCTGGCTGGGAGCCAGTCACTTTCAGTTTCGAGCTCTGCCCTTTGGACTCACCTCAGCCCCCAGTGTATTCACCAAATGCATGGCAGTAGTTGCGTCTCACTTGAGACGACAAGGATTCCAGGTGTTTCCCTATCTGGACGACTGGCTCCTCACCGCCACCACCGAGCGTCGCCTATTGCAAGCCAGAGACTACACAGTCAGCCTTTGTTCCCACCTAGGGATTTCCATAAACTTCGAAAAGTCTTGCTTATCGCCCTCACAGTGTATTTCCTTCATCGGAGCAGACCTAAATACACGATCGACACTACTAAAGCTCCCTCCAATAAAGGGCGTCAACCCTCAAACAACAGGTTCTTCTTCTTCTGGAGAGCAAGAAAGCCCCGGCCAAACTGGTGTTAAAAGTTTTGGGACTGATGGCAGCCGCACTAATTGCAGTTCCTATGGGAAGGTTACACATGAGGATCCTACAATGGCTGCTCTTCGCACAGTGGTCGTTCCAACACCTACCCCTAGTGCACGAGATCATGATAACAGACTCTTGCAGATGGGACCTCTCATGGTGGGTGTGCGATCAGAACCTCACTATGGGTCGTCCGTTCGTTCTACCCAGTCCAACAGCCACAATAACCACGGATGCTTCCCTGATAGGGTGGGGGGGGGCCTTTTTCAGGGAAGAACAGTTCAAGGAGAATGGTCCAGCATGGAGTACACTCTACACATAAATGTTCTGGAGCTGAGGGCGGTGTTCCTGGCGTTGCAACACTTCCAAGCCCTCTTACCTCTAGGAACAGTAGCAGTTCAGACGGACAACATGTCTGTGGTCTGGTACATAAACAAGCAAGGGGGAACCAGGTCTTACCCGTTATGCAGAGAGGCCTTGAGAATTTGGCAATGGGCAGAGTCCACGGGTCGCTTTCTGATAGCAACGCACATCCCGGGGTCATCCAACGGCATTGCGGACAGGTTCAGCAGAGCCATCCTGTTACCTCACGAGTGGTCCCTCAATCCACAGACGGCAGAAAAGATCTTCCGCAAATGGGGCCAGCCTTGCTGCGATCTGTTTGCTTCCCCGTTGAATGCAAAATGCAGAAGCTACTTTGCCCTTCTACCCCCTCCGGGGGATGTCCCCAGGGACGCACTGATACACGATTGGCCCCTGGGTCTCCTATATGCATTTCCACCTACTCCCTTGATTCCCAGATTTCTACAGAAAGCCAGGAACCTGGAAAGGACAATAATACTCATAGCCCCATTCTGGCCTCGTCAGATACGGTTCCCCTTTCTTCAAGCCCATCAAATTGAGGAACCATGGCTTCTGGACCCAGTACCAGATCTACTAACCCATTCGTTGGGAGTTCCTCCCCCGTCTCTTCAGTCCCTCAAACTAGCAGCTTGGCTGCTCCGCTTCCCTGCCTAGCCAGGTCTGATCTATTCCCCCCGGCAGTTCAACACATTCTGGTTGCTTCTCATAAAGCTTCTACTACTAAACTCTATACGAGTAAGTGGAAACGCTTTGTATACTGGGCGTCTAGCCAACACTTAGACCCCTTGGTAGCTCCTGTACATAAAATTTTAGAATTCTTATCTATCCTCTTTCACGAAGGAGCTTCTACTTCCATGCTAAGAGTACAGTTGGCTGCCATATCAAACTTCCATATTGGTGAGGAAGGTTCTCCCATTATGTCTCACAGACTTTGTAAGGCCTTTATGAAAGGAACCTTCCATCTTAGGCCGCCTGTCAGAAAACCTTTCTTTCCATGGAGTCTGAATTTGTTACTGTCGCAACTCATGTTGCCACTCTTTGAACCTGCTTCGTCATGTCTCTTAAAGTTCTTATCGTGGAAGACGCTGTTCCTCGTCGCTGTGACCTCAGCTCGTAGAGTATCAGAGTTGCAAGCATTATCGGTCAGACCACCTTGATATTCCATCCAGATAGTCTCTTTGCGTACAAATCCATCTTTCCTTCCAAAAGTATGCTCAGTTACGAATATTAACCAGTCTATAGAACTCCCTACCTTTTTCAAGAACCATACTAACAAACTGGAGTATATGTTGCACAAGTTGGATGTTCACAGGCAATTAAGATTTTATTTGGATAGGACCAAAGCTTACAGGAAAACGGATCAGCTCTTCGTCGCATTTGCAGACAATAAAAAGGGCATGGCAATTGCTAAACGTACACTATCTAAATGCCTTGCTGACTGTGTATAACCTTTGTATACTCTAAATAAAATCAATCCTTACCCACCAAACCTAAGGCCCATTCTACCAGATCCGTCTCCACTTCCTTAGCTCATGCAGCTCGCTTGCCTTTGGACACTATTTGTGCAGCAGCCACGTGGTCTAAGCCGCATACTTTCATCACTCATTATAGAGTGGACAAAGTCTCCAAGGACAGGACATCATTTGGTTCCACTGTGCTTAGGAACGTTCTTCCATGAGTCACTCGGGGTGACAGAGCTAGGGACGCTACCCGTGTGTAAGAACAAACGGCGAGATTGAACACTCTCACATAAAGAAGTTATGTCCTTACCATAACGTTCCATGTGGAGTGTTCATCTCGCCTTTGTTCTTGCATTCCCTCCCTTCCCCTCCCCACGTTTTTGGAAGAACTGGTAGGATTAGAGTCTGATCGACATGTCTTGACCCCTTTCGGGGTATCTGGTCCCATGTATCATGGGATATATGTTTCGACCATTAGTTATTGCTATGGTGAGAGAGTGTCTCTGAATGTCTGAGAGAGTGTATACTTCTAGCACCGGAGGTGTTGGATCTTTTGGTCTGGTTTGTTTGCAAACTAGATCTGAGTAATGGCAGGGAGGATTGTGGGATATGGGCTGGTCTCGAGCTTCTCTGAGATTCAGAGCTTTGCAATTCGGCCGACTCGGAGCCGAGGATCGGCTCCGAACCCGTGTGTAAGAACAAAGGCGAGATGAACGCTCCACATGGAACGTTATGGTAAGGACATAACTTCTTTTTTTATTTGGTGTTAAGGCAGAAGAGGTATTAAAGAAAATGGAGGATAAGGCAAAATCTATGCAAACAGTGAAGGATTTCTTACAGGTATAGCCACCTCGATTTAGCAGAAATTGGCCTTCAAAAAATTGGTCCTTTCCAATGTCAGACAGACCACAAAGAGGCAGATACAGACGCCCAAGAGGCAGATCTCAGTTCCAAGGCTCTTACAGACCACGACAGTGGGGCACTTCAACCCCAAAAGGAGGGGGAAGACAAGTCACAACCTTATAGGAAACGGTCCCAATGACTTCCCCCTTCACATGCCAAGCACTTACCTTTTGGCAGCTCCCTTAGGGGGAAAACTAGCACTTTTTTCACAAAATTGGCATATAATCACACAAGACAAATGGGTTCTGAATATTGTGTCTCAAGGTTACAGGTTTCACTTTCACACTTTATCAAGCCTAAAAGGAATGCCAGACTTGCCACAAAATCAATGGGCAGAGGCACAAAAACAAATTACAGCCCTCATGGACATGAGAGCTATTCAGAAAGTGCCACAACAGGAACAAGGACAAGGATTTTACTCAAGACTTTTCCTGGTCCCCAGAAAGGACAAAAAGCCTGGAGACCCATACTGGATCTTTCTACTCCAGATACTTACCTGGATGTTCCGAAATTCAAAATGTTGACATTACAGCAGCTTCTTCCCATGCTGGGCAAGAAGGCTTGGCTTGTTACTTTGGACCTCAGAGGCATACCTGCATGCCCCTATCAGATAAAATTGCAGAAGATACCTCAGATTCATAGCTGGTTCAATGCATTACCAGTTATCTGCACTGACCTTTGGCTTATCTACTGCGCCCATGGTCTTCACAAAATGCCTGGCACCAGTAATTGCATTTTACAGACAAAAATTAATTCAGATATATCCATACTTGGACGACTGCCTTATTCAAGCAGAGAGCAAGGACATTCTTCTAAAGCATCTGGCGTTTATAAAAAGATTGCTAATTTGCCTAGGGTACAGAGTAAATGAAAAGAAGTCAAAACTAGTACCCTCACAAGAGATAATATTCCTGGGTGCCAGCTTAAATACAATGGCCCAGATGGCTTATCTCACGCCAGACAAGCAAGGACAACTGACACAGTACTTTCAATTGATGGCAACAAAAACCCAACTCCCTGCAAGAAAAATTCTGCAGGCCTTGGGGTTCATGGCGTCCTGCATACTACTAATACCATATGCTAGACTGCATATGAAGAAATTACAATTGTACCTAAAAAGTGTTGCGACTCAACACTGTCACAGTTTGGAAGCAGTAATACCACTTATTCCCTGCCTACAACAGGAGTTTCGATGGTGGGCACAGGCATGTCACCACAACAAGGGACAGCCTTTCACTCTACCCACAGCCAGGCAGACACTAACAACAGATGCTTCGTATTATGCCTGGGGAGCACACATAGCAGGAAATTGTATTCAGGGCAAGTGGGCCGCAGGCAAACTGCATCTTCACATCAATCAAAAAGAGATGCTAGCTGTACAAAATGCTTTCAAGGACCTTCTGCATCCAGGACAGCTATTACTAAAAACAGACAACACCACAGTTATGTGGTAAATAAACAAGCAAGGAGGCACTCATTCTTATCCCCTCTGCAGACAAGCCATGACCTTGTGGAACACAGCTCTAACCTATCAAGTTCATCTGCAAGCACAATTCCTGCCAGGAAAGAAAAATACACTGGCAGATGACTTAAGCAGAAACATCATGGATCCTCACTAGTGGAAATTAAATCCACAAATATTCAGCATGATAACACAAAAATGGGGGAGCCCAGGCATAGATCTTTTTGCCTCCCCAATGAATTGCAAACTACAGAAATTCTGCACAAGGACTTACCACACACAAGCATGGAAAGTAGATGCTCTCTCGTTCAGCTGGAAAAGCCTCAAAGTTTATGCCTTCCCACCACTGCCTCTCCTTTCAAAGGTACTTCTAAAAGCCAGATAAGAAATGCCAAAAATGATCCTGATTGCCCCAGACTGGCCACGCCAGCACTGGTACCCAATTTTAAAGAACTTAGCTCAAGGTCCACCATGGATTTTACCTCAAATTCTGCATCTTCTGACTCAACAAAACAATCAGATCCTGCACAGCCAGCTCAAAACATTAAACCTGGCTGCATGGCAGATTCCTTAGTCAAGTAGACAACACCTCTCTCTAAAGCTGTTATGGGTGTCATTTTGGAGGCCTAGCACCAGGAAATCTTACTCAGAAAAGTGGAACCAGGCTCAAAGCTTTGATCCTCTTGTCCCAAATATTCCTCAGATATTACAATACTTAACTGAGATGCTGGACAAAGGCCTATCCTTTTCATCCATTAAGATCCACGCCTCTGCCATCTCGGCTCATTACAACACAGATCCTCCTATTTTCTCTCATCCATTACTAAAACAGTACCTCAGAGGGGCTAAAAACATAAGACCGCCCCGGAGAGCACCAACTTGGGACCTCAATTTTGTCTTGGAAAAGCTAACTTTATCTCCTTTTCAGCCAGCCAATTCAGCAGAATTAAAATGTGGCATGGAAAACTGCTCTGCTTCTGGCAATAACCTCAGCACGAAGAGTCTCAGAGTTACAGGCACTAATGGCAGTAGAGCCTTTCATTTTTCACCAAGACAGGGTTTCTTTAAGAACAAACCCTTCATTTCCAAGCAGACCATTTCAAAGTGGATAGGACACTGTATCCGTTTCTGCTACACACAGCATGGGAAAACTGTACATAGCAACATTAGGCCACATTCCACCAGGGCAACAGCTACTTCCACTGCCTACGTTAGAGGAGTGCTTACTAAAGATATCTTGGAAGCTGCAACTTGGAGTTCAGTGCACACCTTTACCAAAGATTATCACTTGCCTCTTTATTTTAAATCCAGAGCTGGCTTTGCTACTGCAGTGCTGCAGGGCCTCATAGCCACCCCAAATCCTCTATAGAACCAGCCACCCTACCTCAGCTTTGGGATTCAACCCAAGTGTAATGACTGCAGCAGTGAAACACGATGAACATAGTACAGTTTTGTACCTACCATAAATGTAGATGTTAGAGTGTATTCACTACTGCAGTCCAGGTTACCCTCTGTCCATCCCGTCTTTCTTAGCTGGGACTTATCTATACCTTTCTACCCTATACTACCTATGTGGTGTATTTGCTGGCAACTGAAGGTTTTGGTTTTATTTTTTATGTATGTTTTATTAGCAATATGTATTGCCTACCTATTTGGAGGCACCTGACATCTGGGGCAAGAAAAACTGAAGAAAATGGCGTCTGCTGCATCTTGTATACCCCTGGCACACTGACGTCAGGGAAGAAGTGACAGCAACCGACGCCAGACCAAGACTTTGGAACTCTGGCCAACTGCGGGACTGCCTGACAGCAGGATAACCCAAGTGTAATGACTGCAGCAGTGAATACACTCGAACATCTACATTTATGGTAGGTACAAAACTGTACTTTTCTCCACTTCCGGCTGGGGGCCAGTCATTACCAGTTCAGAGCACTCCCGTTTGGCCTCACCACAGCCCTCAGGGTTTTTACCAAAGTGATGGCAGTGGTAGTGGCTTACCTGAGACTACGGGAATTCCAGGTCTTCCCCTACCTGGACTGATTCTTTGCTGCCCCTTCCAGGCATCAACTCTGCCAAGCGAGGGATTCCCTGCTTCACTTACCCCACCTGTTGGGCATAACCATCAATCTCAACAAATTTACTGGCCCTGGTTCAGGTGCTAGATTTCATTGGAGCTTGCTTGGACACGATTCAAACCAAGGTCTTTCTAACCTCAGACAGAATCCAGTCTCTGAAACTGCATGTCCGCTGTATCCTTCAAGCTCAGTTGCCAACTGCGGAATTGGTATTACGGGCGTTAGGGTCCATGGCAGCCACGATCAATCTCTTATCCATGGCCCAGTTACACATATGGGTGCTTCAATGGACCCTTGCGGGTCAATGGTCCATGCTAGATCATCCGTTCTCTCACCCTATTTGAGTATCTCAGGTGTGCAGGGACTCTCTTCTGTGGTGGATTTGTTCCCCGGATCTTCTCCGGGGGTCACCCCTTTCTTCTGCCTCCCCCTTTGGCCATGGTGACCACGGACACCTCCCTGCTAGGGTGAGGGGGTCACAGTTTGGGAAGGGCAATCCAAGGTACGTGGTCCGCCTGTGAGACTCAGTTGCATATCAGTGTCCTGGAGATGAGGGTAGTGCTCCTAGCGTTGCAAGCTGTCCATGCCTGTTTTCCTCTAGGGACAGTTGCTATCCAGGCAGACAATGTCGGTGGTCTGGCACATCAACAAGCAGGGGGAGCCAAGTCTTATCTCCTGTGTCAAGAGACCATGAGAGTGTGGGTGAGTGTGTCTGAGAGATCTTCACCGGCCATTTTCTGGGGGCAACGCACATTCCAGGGAGGTTCAACAGTCTAGCTGACGGGCTCAGCAGGTCTATCCTGACTCCTTACGAGTGGTAACCAAATCCTTCGATAGCAAAACAGATCTTTCTCAACTGGGGTCAACCTTGTTGTGATCTCTTTGCCTCATATTCCAGTGCAAAGTGCAGTGAGTTTTTCGCTCTGAACCTCACTCAGGGGGAAGCCCCCAGAGAGACTCTGGTTCATGCTTGGCCCTCTGGTCTTTTGTATGCTTATCCTCCTCTGCCTCTAATACCGAAACTTCTTCAGAAAGCTCGCAGGCTGCGGAGCTCTGTCATCTGCATTGCCCTATTCTGGCCTCGCCAAGTATGGTTCCCCTCTCTGTGATCTCATATGTGTCTACCCTGGACGTTGGATCTGATTCTGGATCTCATCTCTCATCCCTCAAGGATTCCCCATCCAGACTTGGTCATTCTGAAGCTCACTGCTTGGCTGCCCCAGTTCCCGTGATAGGACTCCCAGGTTATCCTCACCAGTCAAAAGGATTTGGTTGCGGCTCATAAATCTTCTACCAGGAAGGTTTATTCCAGTAAGTGGAAACACTTTTATATTTGGACTTCTCAGCTTGACCTAGACCCCTTCACTGCTCTGGTTCAGGTGGTTTTAGAAATGTTAAGTATTTTTCAGCGAGATGCCAGTTCTTCCACAGTCAAGGTCCAGCTGGCAGCTATAAATAATTTTCATGTAGGAGACAATATGGCTTCTTTAGCTTCTTCTAAGCTTTGTAAAGCCTTTTTGAAGGGCACCTTTTACTTCGGCCACTTGTTAGGACCCAGTGCCTCCTTGGGATCTCATGCTAGTTCTGCAAGCTTTCACCCCCCAGTATCCCCTGGCATCAGTGATTGTTGTTCAATACTAGTGTATTGAAACTTGGATCAACACAGACTTAATGTTAATGTAATACATATTCTGTGTGTTAGTTGATTTTTAATATTCAATTTTCTGGTGTATTTATAAAATTAAAACTGTTGCTTTTTTACATAAATGTTTTTTATCTGGACAGTTTATATTGGTCTTAATTGTTCTATGTATGTCCATTTTTTGGACAGAGCTGTCTCATTAAATGTCAGTTATTAACTTTTAAGAACATTTTAAAACTAATGTTTTGTGTATTTTATTGGTTAATTGATCTTAATTAAGGTAGTCATGTGATTTGGGATGATTATAAAAGTGTTGGGTTAGTTACTGTGGTGGCTCTGATTATGCCCTTTGTATTTTAAAGGGCGAAAGCGCTAAGTCTCGTTTGTTTTTTATTTTGATGTTTTATTAAATCTGGTTGCCGTGAAAGTACTGAAGTTGTGGTGGTTCCTTTTGTTTTTTTTGTTTAGTATTACCTTGTGTGGGTACTACTTGATTCGAAAGTGTTTAAACCTTCTAAGTGTTCCTGTAACTGCGACATCATGACCAGTCATTCACACAGACATTTTGTTGCCTTGGGAATGAGCATGACACTGGGGACTATTTTAAGTGTCATCACTTCAGACAGCCTATATTGACTTAGAGAAGACATTTAAGGCCTCATTGATTTCTGTCGAGATGGCAGTAACTGATAGACTTGCTTAGGGATCAGTTGGGAGGGAGCTTTGCGTGATCTCAGGCAGAGCACTTAAGTTAGACAGAGGAGCAGGAGGTTAGATGGCAGTCTTAATTGAGGTAAATACCACCCTGCTTTTTCTTGTAGGTATCTGTACTTACAGTTCTTGTATGCGTGAGAGACCAGGCTAGTGCCAGTCTTTGGCCAGCTGTGAGAGGTACGTTTCCAGGATACTTCTCTTTTGACCGATTATGAGAAGTGCACATCTTGCAAATCTCTGGTGGTGTGTCAAATGGTATTTTTGCAATTTGTCTTTCTGTTTAGTGAATGGAATAGAACTGTAATCTGCAAACTACAGCAGGACCCTTGTGTCCTCCATTGCAGGCTGTATGGTTGAACTCTGGATAAATCACTCTTCAGGCATTCCTGCAGTGCTTGATGGCCAAAGTTGTGTATGGGTTTCTGAGTCCTACCATCAGCAGGGCCTGAAGGACAAGCCTGGGTTTTTGACATGTGCCATATGTGTGGCAGAAGAGGAACCATCTTCACTGTTGTGAAAGCAACCCTTAAGGGGCATGGCCTGACACCAGGCTAAGCCTTATGTTGACCTCTTCTATCCCTATGCCACCTTAAGTGAATTCTTCACAGGCACCTGATTGTGAGACCTCTGCCACAAGACCATCAAAAGCTCAATCCCACACACATCGGCCAAGTGTGGGCCTACCTCTCCTCTGCATATTAGTGACAAGTGCATCACAGTGGCAGTAAGTAAAATACACCATCCTTATGGCAGTGCCCTTTCCTGTAAAACTAAATGTGCTGGCAGACTTCCTGAGGCACAGCTCCAGACTTGTCCCCAAATTTGATTATTTGGGAATTCTCCTTGATCAAAGTCTTCTGGGAGTATGGTAACCTGGAGGTCAACATCTTTGTCCCTTGGAAGAGTGCATTCCTCCTGCTCTGCTGTGTTCAGTAGGGTAAACAAAAGTTGACCGTAGATGTAGTTTGCCTTCCATAGCTAAGGTGATTACTGTATGCCTTACTCAGTTTACTGTGATTCTGTAGCTCACTACAAAATTCAGAGAAGAAAGACGCGCATCCTTTTCATACCATGGTGGGTCAGGAGGGATGTGTCTTGCGTTGTTGTGTCCCTTACAGTGAGGGAAACTAAGTAAAAGCCAGGGAAGCCCCAGTAGTTAGTAATGACAGTAGGCTCCATTTTAGGGCCTGGTTCTTCTTAGCCTGGCTCTCTTGCCAACGTCCGACTCCTTTGCCCAGAGCCTTAGAAGTAATTGAAACTACCAGGAAGCTTCACACTCACTTCACTATAGAAGAGTAAACTATGCCATCTCAGTTGGGCCATTTTGCTGGTAGTTTTGACCTTGCAAGCGCACCTGTATGATGTCAGTCTGTTATTCCAGTGTCAGAGTGATTGCAGTTGACATCTCTGCCTTTCATGAAGTGGTGGAAGGCCAGACTGTGGCCCAGCAGCAGTTGTTTAAACAGTTCTTAAGTAGAGTTCAAATATCTGCCTCTGAGCCCTTTTCGTTGGGTTCTTGACTGACAGGCTTGCCTTTTCCCTATGTCACACCTGCTGGTTTGGTAGTGTTGTCTGCTGATTGGATCTTAAGAGCATTAGGCTATTTGTAGGCAATCATAGCTGTTCTTTCACAAAGCTTTAGCTTCCCTTATGATTACTGTACACTTAACCTCAAAAGTGGAATAAAAAGTATTCCTTTCACTTCCATGTTTGCTGTCTAGATGCAGAAACTGAGAGAGAGCCCATTACATGCTGGACGAGCACCTCCAGATCAGGTTTTACCTGAATAGTGTTCATAAGTTCAGGGAAGCAGAAGAGGAAAGGGCTTGCTTTTGCCAAACAGATCTTTTCCAGTTGAATGACTGACTACATTGTGTTTCGCCATAAGATAAACTGCTGGGAAATGCTGTTGCTATTTCAGTAACTGCTTAACTAGGGTTTTGACTGCTTCTGCTTGCTTCTTGGGTGTCTGTGTCAAATACTTTTGTAGGTGCTGATTGGTGATAATTTATTACTTTCACCAAGTGTTATTGCTTGCGTGAATATGATTTCCAGAAGCAGTCGTGCTTTGGCATGTCATTGTTACAGGATTTGGCCTTCTAAGCTTTCTCCATCCCTAGCTTTATCCAACTGCAAGTTGTAATTCTTACTGCTTGGGATTTCTCTCAGCAGTTATCCACTGCAGGGAAATGAGAAGTCAAGCATAATGGACAGCCTTATAGCAATTCATCTGCAAGAGTTCTGTAGGCAGTGGATGCTCACAAATCTACCTTGTGCTTGGGCACTCCTTCCATTCAGTAAATAGGAATGGAAGCTCCCTGTAAGTCAGGGACATGTGTATAGCTTTATACATATTGAAACCATAGTTTCCTGATTTTATAGTTTTTGTCTAAATTGAGTAGCACATGTATTAACTATGGTCTTCCGATCTGGTGTGTGATATCTTGTTTGGTGGGAAGCACTCACATCCCCAAGCACTGAAACTAGACAAAATATAGCGAAGGTGGGAAATGACACAAAAGAAAATCCCAGCAGTTACACTCCGCAGAAGACCACCCTCACAGATAAGTTGGTATGGTGAGTATATACCTACTAATGTCTAGTCTGTTATATTTATTTACATTTTTTCATTGTGGTTGCATTGTAAATGCTTCACATTTCTTTCTGAATGCAATGTAATACTTTCTGTGTGTTTCATCCTCTTGTCCATTGCCTGTAGTTTTGAGAGCATCTTTGCAGAGGCATCATCCTCAAAATTTCGTTCACTCTTCCAGTTAAAGAACAAATCACCTCATTCATAGATTTTCAGTTAACAACGTATTCCAGTTCAGAGCTGCTGGGGAGTGGGATCCTATACTGGTATTCAGTGGACAGAAGGTAGAGGAACTTTTCCTGGATTGGGTGCCAACCCAGTGCAAAAGTCACACACACCATCTATGGGAAGTATGGGGGGAAATCACTTACAGCATGTCTTTGAAATTATGGCAAACCGTGGAGCAACCACAGATAACCCACACAAAAAATGTAGACTCTGAACAGATGGCACCCCATATGGATCTAAAATTTCACTCTCTGTATCAGATGCTTTATGGTATACCTAGTATTCCATTTGTTTTCTCTTGTGTATTAAGTGCTAGGTATTTTATATATGTTCTTTATATTCATCGCTGCTGTAGTTGTTTAAAGCTATTATGGTTATATCCTATATAAGCAACAGCCTAGGCAGCTTCAAAACTTCAGGGCGCCCTACACGCACCCAAACTGTTTGCTTGAGATAAGCCGACTAAAAAGACAGGTTTGGATGCCAAGCAGTCTCCACAGCATGCTTTCCTGTATGTGAAAGTACATTTTAAGGTAGAAATATGTTTTTGACTGTTATTTGGCTTTGCTGCACTTCTAAATGGGAGTGCATTTTTGTGTTTGGCATTTTAAACATTCTAGAACCATAAACTGTATTTAAATTGCTTTTGGGGGCTGCTAAAGTTTGTCAGAGTGCTTTTTACTGGGTTTTTTTTCTTTGGAAAAGTGACTTTATAGTACTACTGAAATTTTACCAGCTTGGGCTGCTTAGTTTCCCCAGGAAAGGGACACCATTTTTGGCTTGCCCATGGCCACAAAAACAAAAGTTAACAACCTTTGTGACCACAGCAGGCTAGTAATTTACCTTGACTGCAAGTGGGTGACTCTGTGTGACTAAAGGTGGTTCTTTAGACCACCCTCCACCCCCCCCGGATGCTTCTGGCATTGTCCGTACAGCCACTATGGACCAGGGATTAGCCACATCCTTGCAGCTGTTTGGTTCCCTTAGTTGGCAAGGGAGAGCCACTTTTGTTGGTGTTATAAGGGATAGAAAAGGTGCCCCTGCATGACCAGAAAGATGTACCCATTGTGAGGAAGCTGTTGCTTCCAGTAAAAATCCTGTTTACCTTAATTTTCCTGTCAAAAAGAAACAGAATGCTAGACATATATCTTCATCTTCTCTAGTTTCATTGGACAGGAGTATTTTATGTCTGGCTGCTGGTCTTGTACAGGTTATTGACTCTTATCAAGAGCTTCTGGTAAGAGAAAAAGGGGTTACTCTTTTCCTGAAGATATTCAAGAAATTGAATCTGGAGAGGAATGTGGTGCGGCAGTTACAGGTTTTGTCCCCAGAATTCTGATTTATACAGAGGAGAGCATGCTGTCTGAATCTCCCTGTCAAGGATTCTCTTTCTGTGAAACTATTTCCAGAATGTGCATGTGTTTCAGTGGGTCCGTCAGAAAATACTGTGAAATGTTACAAATGAAATTCCAAGAACCACCTCCCACACCCACACTGCTGTCAAGCGTTGGAGGATGTGTTTGTCACAGCTTGCAGGTCTTCCTTTTAGCCAGCTTGCTTCACCTTGGGAAGCAGATAGACTGAGGAACTTTGTACGTTGTTACAGATGTCTATACACTCCTCCCACACCTGACCTAACAGCTGTAGTTTTTCAGTCCAGCTGTTGCCAAGCATTTTTCTCTAATCCTTTCATTTCTGACAAGGATGGTAAAACAATTAAGTCTGGAGGAAAAGTATATGCTTATGCAACTTTAAATTTTTAGAATCTTGAATTTTTTGGCTCATACGTTAAACTTTGTTCTGATTGTGAAAGTGTGAGGAATATTTTATCTGCAGTTCATTCATGTGAGGAAAATCTGATGTTCTGCAGTCCTATCTCACCTTCTTTCATTACATGTGGGATCGGAGCCAATCCTCTGCTCCGACTCAGCCTATTTGCAAGCTGGAAGACTTCTGGTTGGTTCGTGGCTAGGTAGGTATCCCATGTTGCACCAGTACAATCCCCAGATCTAGTTTGCTTCGTCAACGAGTTTGGTTGTGCTTCTCTTTGGCTGTGGCTAAGTGATTGCATTTATTTCCACTTTTACTGAATTTTCTTGGCTGTTTAGTTTAGAATAGTTTAATATAGTTCAAACTATTACTGTTTATAGTAATCAGTTAGCGTAGTTGTTGTTTAATTATTAGAGTTGTTATCTTTTACTTGTGCCATTTGGTGCAATTTTTGGCCTTTGGCCTTTTCTTACTTCGTTGGTATCCCGTGTACTGGTTTTTCTAGATTGGATTAGTGTAGGCACCTTTTGTGCATTATTATTCTGTGTGTGTTGATAGAGTTTTGGTGTTTTTTCTGCTTGTTATTTAGCATATTGATTAGCTTGTTAGCATTGTTGGATTGCTAATATTGTTAACAGAATTACGTTTTGTGCTTGTCATAAGTCTGAATTTGTGAATTCTCGCTCATTACTGTTCCTGTTGAGTGTGTGATATTTTCTTATTTTCTCTAACTTTTGGGTCTGTTTCAGTTAGAAGACCCTATCTCTTCCTTGCCCGGGCTAGGCCCGTTTAACTTAGAGGACCTAGTCCTCGTGGTGTCTTTTCCTTCCTGCAGGGCTAGGCCCATTTAAATTAGAGGACCTGGTCCTCCTTTCCTTCCTCTGTGTGCGTGTATCCTATACCTTAGAATGTCTAAAGAGATTAAGGCTCATAAGCCATCCGGCTTTAAGAAATGTATCAAGTGCTCTCAAAAAATGTCTATCACATATGGTCACGGTAACAGAGTTTACTGTTTAGGGGCCATCCATTTACAGGAGACCTGTTTATTTTGTCATGCATTTAGTCCTAGGGTGTTGTAGGAAAGGAAGAAAAAGCTCATCCTAAAAGGTCTTCTTAAACCTTCCTTCGAGAAAGATTTGTCTAGTTCCTCATCATCCTCTAAATCAAGGGGAAAGTCAAAATCTTCTAAGAGGCCCTCCCTGGCACCTGCTGGTGTCTCGAAGCCACCTCTTAAAGCTTCAAAAACTGTCTCATCGGCTCCACAGACCTCAAAGCCAACTGAGAGCAATATTGTTGCTGCAGGGTCCGTTCCAAGTATTTCGGTGCTGACCACTGAGACTATTGAGGCTGCTTCTCGGAGCCGGTCTGTGGACCCTCTGCCGGCCTCCTTGTTATTGAAGTCTCCTGTACCTCCCAGATCTCGATCTCCTACTGTGCCATCCAGGTCTTCCAGGAGTTTATCGGAAGAGGATGTGGAGAGGGTAGTGCTGAGACTTTTGAAGTCGTCCGCTTTGCCTAAATTGTTGTTGGCTCTGACCCAGTCAGCTCCGGAGCCACTCAAGCCCATTTAACCCTCTGTGTTCATTCCTCGGAGCCATGCTAGTGTTTCGGAGCCAGAGTGCTTGGTACCACCGGTGGAACCTTCGGCTCCAGCTCCCATTGTGGCTGTTTTAGAGCAGAGTTCTGCTCCAACATTTTCGGTGCTGTCCGTAATGTCCAGGGGCCGAAACTCCAGTCGGCCCCGATAGGGATGGTTGGAACTGAACTTATTCGGTTCTGAGTCTTCCTCTCGGCACGTCTGCTAGGGTGAGTATGGACCCTGCGTCTATCTCAGAGCTGATTGCTCTGGCGCCGACGGCCTCCTCAGTCTCCTCTGAGCCGGGGAGGTCCTCGGAGCTGGAGAGCTCTGCATTCGAAATGATGAGGAGTGTGCTGTCCCGATCGTCAGCTCCTACCAGAGGTACTGGCACTCTTCCCCCTATAGCACCTACTTCGGTCTCGGCTCCTACTCCCTCCAGTAGCATCAGAGACCCCCAGCCTCAGGAGCCACCAGCTGTTGGCCCCCACTTTTCTGAGACCTCCCCGGAATGTCCTTCTGAGGAGCCCCCACAGAAGAGGACTTGTAAGAGGAAGCATGTAGACTCCCAGGATGACTCTTGGACATCTGACACTGACCTCGAGGAGTCGGAAGGGTCCCCAAGTCGTCCTCTGGTGATGTCCCCTTCGTAGACATTCTGGAGATCCTTAAACAGACGTGTGGCTGGACCACTGTCACCCCTTCTGATGAGGAGTCTGTGTACCTGAAGGCTTTTGGGTCTCAACCTTCTGCCTCTTGAATGTCTCCACCCTTCGAACTGATGGATTGAGTTAGTCGAAAGGTGTGGGATACTCCTGATGCCATGGAGTCTGTCCCCAGGAGACCGAACAAGTTCCTTTCTTACCCTCCAGGAAAAGACTTCTTATCTAAAGGTGTGCCTGTAGATGCCATGGTGGTGGCGGCGGCCACTAAGAAGGAACTAGCTGAGACTACTTCTGTTCATCTGCCGAATAAGGAGTCTCGAACGATGGACAGATACAAGAAGCATATTTTTTCTTCAGCGGCATTTACCCTTAGATCACTGAATAAACTTACTCACTTTACGAGGCTTCAGAGAGATCTCCTTAAAGAGTTAGGAGACTCTTTACAAGGTACATGTACTGAGGGTGTCCCTGACAAGGTTTCTGCCCAGTTGTCCACCTTAAACTCTATCTTTAACTCTTCCGTGCGACTTATTTCGTATGCGGCCTATGGAGCGAGTAGAGCAGCGGTTTCAGGAATTTTCCTGAGGCGTCATGCCCGGATGCGTTTGTGTAACTTTGCGGAACCGTTTGTCTACCTTTACCAACGCCCCCTTCGACAATTCCTCATTGTTTGGATCCAAGATAAAGGATACACTCACCTAGTGCGAGCAAGAAGGAAAAACACACACTGCCGTGGGAGTACGTTTTACTGTTCCCTCTAGACAATACCTTAAGGGTCAGAGGGGCGGTAAGGTGTGGTTCAAGAAGTCCCAGAGGTTTTTCCAGGAGGCACAGGGTGACTCCTCCTTCAGAGGCAGAGGAGGAGGAGGAAATGGTAGACGTCGTCCTAGAGGCAGGGACGGTCCACAAAACCAGAGAGGTCACGATTCCTTTCGGGGCCGGCCTTACCAGCGCTCCTGATGATGGGGCCGGTCGGGGGTCGTATTTCTTTGTATCCAGAAGCCTGGCTAAGTATCACTCAAGACAAGTGGGTACAAAGAATTATTACCAGAGGTTATGTCATACCCTTTTTTCTTCCACCCTTTGTTCCCAAAAAGATCCCAGATGTTCCACCCAGTCACAGGGACCAGGCAGCTGTGGAGGTCAACAAGTTGCTGTCAAAAAGAGTCATCCAAACAGTCCCAGCAGACCAAATAGGGTCCGGAACTTACTCCAGATACTTTTTAGTGCCAAAACATACAGGGGACTGGAGGCCCATTCTAGACCTCAGCAGATTGAATGAATCAGTAAATAAGGACAAGTTCTGGATGGTAACACTGCAGTCTATACTCCAGTTGTTAGGGAAAGACAATTGGATGTGCTCAACAGATCTCCAACACCTACTACCACATAAAAAATGGACAGGGCATCAGGGAGTCATCTACGCTTCCGGCTGGGAGCCAGTCACTACCAGTTCCGTGCTCTGCCCTTTGGTCTCACCACAGCCCCCAGGGTGTTCACCAAATCTATGGCAGTAGTGACAGCTCACCTGAGATGTCGAGGATTCCAGGTGTTTCCATATTTGGACGACTGGCTCCTGACCGCCCCCACCAGGCATCTACTCCTTCAGAGCAGGGGACGCTACTATTCAGCTTTGTCACCAGCTGGGAATCTGTGTAAATTGGGAAAAATCTGCCTTATTGCCCTCTCAATCTGTGATTTTTATAGGTGCAGAGATCGACACAGTAAACATGGTGGCTCGTCTTCCTGCCGAAAGGTCACAGAACCTGGTTCTTCAAATTCAGAGTTTTCTCCCCTTACGAAGAGTCAAAGCCAAGATTGTTCTGCAGCTCCTTGGGACCATGGCTTCCACCATAATTATTAGTGCCACTAGCCAGGTTACATATGAGAATTCTTCAGGGGCTTCTGTCGTCCCAATGGTCCTTTCAGCACCTTCCATTTTCCCTTCACATTCTGCTGACAGAATCTTGCAAGTACCACCTCCTTTGGTGGACATTATCCAATCAATTGACCACGGGCGCTTCATTTGTTCCTCGTCAACCTGTTGCCACTATGACCATGGATGCCTCACAGACAGGGTGGGGGGGGCATTATTAAGGCAGGACTGTCCAAGACACATGGCAAGATCATGAGGCTCACCTGCATATCAGTGTTCTAGATATGAGGGCGGTGCTCCTGGCGTTGCAAGCACTTGATGACCTTCTTCCTCTGGGGACTATTGCAATACAGTCAGACATCATGTATGTAGTATGGTACATCAACGAACAGGGCAGAACCAAATCTTACCCACTCTGTCGAGCGGTCGTGCGAATTTGGAAATGGCGATATCTTCCCAGCGTTTTCTGATGGCAACGCACATTCCAGGGATGACCAACGTGATAGCCGACAAGCTCAGCCGGGTGATGCTGATGACTCATGAGTGGTCTCTGAATCAGGAAACAGCGGAACAGATTTTCCGCAGGTGGGGACAGCCTTGCTGCGATCTCTCTGCCAGCCCAATCAATGCCAAATACAGCAACTACGGGAGAGTCACCCAGCGATGCACTTGTTCACGATTGGCCCCTGGGTCTCCTGTATGCTTTTCCTCCTTTTCCTCTCATTCCCAAGGTTATTCAGAAAGCAAAACAGCTGGGAAGCAAACTGATACTCATTGCTACTTGGCCTCGACAGGTTTGGTTCCTCTTATTCGGGCTTCTTCTGGACGATCCTTGGATTCTGGACCCAATTCCAGACCTGTTGACTCGCGTCAGGTTCGCTTCACTCCTCCTTACACACCCTCAATTTGACAGCGTGGCTGCTCCAGTTCCATCCCTAGTCAGGCTTCATGACTTCTCGCCTTCCGTGGCCCATATCCTTAGTCTTCTCATAAACCTTCCAGTAGGAGACTATATTCCAGTAAATGGAAAAGATTCTCTCTCTGGGCAGAGAAAATGGCTGTTGACCCGTACACTGCCTCCATTCCAGTGGTTTTGGAATTTCTTTCTGAACTTTTTACCAAGGATCTGTGGCTGCCACTATCAGAGTTCAATTGGCAGCGATTTCAAATTTTCATCTAGGTTTCCCAGATTCTAACGTGATGTCTCATAAACTGTGCAAAGCCTTCCTTAAAGTTGCCACTTTAAGACCACTTGTTCAAGAGCCTATGGCCTCATAGGATTTAAATTTTGTGTTATCTAAACTAACATCTCCGCCCTTTGAGCCTTCTCATTCATCCTCTTTGAAATTTTTGTTGTGGAAGACAGTTTTGGTGCCAGACGGGTGTCAGAATTGCAAGCGTCGTCTGTTAAACCGCTTTATCTGATTTTTCACAAAGACAGGGTGTCTCTTCGTACTAATCCCTTCTTTGTCCCCAAGGTCTACTCCCATGCCATTTTTAATCAGTCCATAGAACTTCCGGTTTTCTTTCCAAATCACTCCAACGCTGCTGAGTACAGGTTTTACCAGCTGAATGTCACGTTTTTATTTGCACCGGACTAAAGACATCAGAAAATCAGATCAAATATTAATTTCCTTTTCTGAATCCAGGTTGTGCTTACCAGTTTCCAAAGTGACTCTCTCAAACTGGATTTCTAGCTGTATAGCTTATGTTTACAATTCTGAGGGTAAACCTTTACCCTTTAAAATCAAGGCTCATTCTAGCAGATCTCAGTCTGCCTCTGCAGCCTTTCAAGCCAGAGTCCCACTTGATGATATTTGTGCAGCTGCTACATGGGCTACCCATCACACTTTAATTACTCATTACAAATTGGATTTAACCTCCAGGGGTAGAGCATCTTTTGGTTCCACGGTACTCGGGAGTATTTATCCTTGAGCCACCCCAAGAATAAGGCACTAGGGACGCTGTCCCGTATGTAAAGAATGAAGAATGAGATAGGACTACAGAACATAAAGAAGTTATGTACTTACCATAATGTTCCATGTTTGTAGTCCAGCTCACCCTTCATTCTTATGAACCCGCCCTCCTGCCCCATCCTGGAAGTACCTGGAGACAGAAAAATATTAATTTCATTATTTATGGGGACCTTTTAGTATTGGCTTCTTTCTGTATGTTATTATTTCTTCTAGTCAGCAGCAAACAAGATCTGGGGATTGTACAGGTGAACCATGGGATACCTACCTAGCCACGAGCCAACCAGAAGTCTTCCAGCTTGTAAATAGGCCGAGTCGGAGCCGAAGATCGGCTCCAATCCCATATGTAAAGAATGAAGGGTGAGATCGACTACAAACATGGAACGTTATGGTAAATACATAACTTCTTTTTTGTGTGGTTTAGTTTCTTGTTATTTGTCATGTCATAAAGTGTGTTTGTGACTGTAGATTATGCATCCAGGGCTTTTGCCTCTTTTACTGTGTTGAGGAGATTTGCCTGGCTTAGTTCACAAAACCTCCAAGAGGATGTGGAAAAAGAGATTTTAAATTCACCTTTGGATAGAGATTTATTTTTTAGCCCCTCTGCTACAGAGGTTATCAAAAATGTGATGCTTGGGGTGAGCTGATACAGGGAATCTTAGATTTTTCCACCTTCCTCCTCTAAATTTTCCAAGGGTTTTTCTGCTTCCTTATCCAGTTCTGCAAGAAACGAAACAAACGGTCTCAGGAAAATTCTGGTAAGCAGATGTTTAAAAATAATGGCATAGAGGTTCTCAAAATAAAGCAGAAACCCCCGAAAACAGAGGACAAAGAAGTCAGACTTCTAATATAGGAGACTTCAATTACTTTTTGAAAAGTTTGGACTCTAGATGTATCCTAGATGCAGCGACATGGTCCTCTTTACATAGTCTTACAAAGCACTGCAAGCTAGATTACTTTTCCAGGTCTAGTTCAAGGTTTGCTAGGACTATTCTCCTTGGGCTAATGGACTCTTCTTCCTCCCAGTAGTTCTAAGCTATGGTAATCTACCCATGTAGCTTAGGCTACTGCAGCAGTGATCAATATGAAGAACATAGTACAGCTAAGTAAGTAAAGTTACCATAACAGTAGAGTGTTCAGTGCTGCAGTAGCTGCTCCCTCCCTTTATCCCCCTTGTTCTTTTATTTTTTTCCATGCTAGTGTGTGGACTGTGTTATTCCTGGCCTTGTCCTCTTTGGGCTCAACCCCCTCTCTCTGTTAACATGAAACCTCTAAAGGGAATGGTGCCTAAACCTTTCTTTATTCAGCTTAACTCGAACTGACTAACTGGCCTGTGGAAGGTGCCTTAAAGCTTTGGAAACTGGTGATGTCCACTGCAGGATATAACCCATCTATATAGCTTAGGCGTCTGCAGCAATGAGCATTCAAATGTCTATTCTGTTTACTTGTACAGCTGTAATTTCTTTACATTTTTGTTAATTTGGAATTTTCTGCTGTTTTTTTTTTCTGCCTTGGTGCTGTGACTTAGTTTTTCCTGGCCATCTCCATTTGGCAATGTTATTTTAATCGGGGAATATACTTTACAAAAGTGGTAACCACCCAATGCAGCTGTAGCTTGTCTTTTTTTTCCATGATTATAAAATGTTATACATGTTGTAAACCCTGTCCGCAGTAATAGTTTATCATCAAAAGGTTTGATGAGCTGCATATACTTTGGGCCATTTCATATGTTCTTCATAGAAAGAGGTTTAATCTTCTACAGTCTTTGAAATTCCTCCTGAAGAAGTTGTTGAATTTCTATTTGGGAGGTTAACTTTAGGGATCTAAGTACACAGTTTATTTACATGCTGTATTTGCAATTTTAACCCATAATGTAATCTTGTATTATACGTTCGCATGACTGGCATTCACAGAATGGCTTGACTGATGTCCTTCAAGGATGCATCTGCAGTCCTTACAAATGGGTTGTCCTGCCGTCAGGCAGCCCTTCGGTCGGCCAGATTCCAAAGTCTGGGTCTGGCCTCGGCTGGTGTCGCACTTCACCAGACGTCATAGCTGCAGTTCTTCGGGTATAAAGGCATCAGCCGACGCCATTTTCCTCAGTCTTTCTTGCCGCGTGGCGCCCAAAGCAGAAGCTGTTCGCAAGTGCCGGTCGGTCAGAACCAGAGATTACTACTACCGAAGACTTCAAAAAAGCTACCGAAGACTTCAAAAAAGCTAAGTACCCCGTTGGGGACTCTTTCTTGCCTCAGCCAATGTCAGAAAAAGTGAATAACTGTTTAACTTGTGGGAAACAAATACCTCATAAAGATTTCCACTCTTACTGCTTACCTTGTCTAGGCCCAGACCACGACGTAGCAGCTTGTCTAGCCTGTGCATCTTTCAACCGAGCTTGTCTAGCCTGTGCATCTTTCAACCGGCGGACGCTTAGACGCCGGTCGGAATTTGCTGAGGAGTTTTTCGGCTCCGATTTTGCTTACATTATGCCGTCGGATCATCCGACTACGCAAATTTCTAAAAAGCGCAAGGAAAAGGACCGACACTCGCGGTCCGCGGTTTCGGCCGAAACCGCGGTTAAGCCAACCGCGAGTGTCTCGGTTTCGGCTGAAACCAAGTCCACGGTTCTTCCTTCGGCTGAAAGCGTTCCTCCTACCGAGGCCTCATCCAGCATGGTGGAATCGGCTTCTGAAATACCACCCGCTCTTGCAGGTTCACAGGATTTATCTGATACTATCCCCTTGGATATTACTACCCCTGCACGTGGAGCTGCTAGGCCACCTGCATCTATGTCAATTAAGGCCTTTGCCAGGGCTAAAGCAGCAAAATCTACCAAAACTGTGCCTGCTAAGACCCCCTCACACAGGCCTAGCTCTAGTTCACAAATGCTTAGTCTTGCAGAGGATCTCATTTCTTTGATCCGGGGATCCCAACCTCACCCAGACAGGGCCTCTCACCCACCTCCACAGAAGAGGCCTAGAGCAGAGCCCCCTGAGCCAGTTTCTACAGATAACTCCTCTGATGAATCAGATAATTCTAACCCTCCAGAGGGCCCTTTTTCTCCTTATGAGGACTCTGATGCAGAAGAGTCCATTCCTTCTGCCTCTCCGCCTGAGGAATTTTCCTTTGGGGAAACCTTGCATGCTATGAGGGAACAATTTCAATGGCAGGGCCAGGATTTTACAGACTCTAGGAAAAGGCTTAGAACCTTTCTGCATTTGCCACAGCATAGGCCTTTAGCCATTCCTCCAGTACTTACTGTTGTGGATGATGCATTTAATGATGCTTGTACTGCTCCTGATTCTCTTCCTCTGGCCCCTGCTAAGCCCGATAGATACTACAGGGTTCCGGACACACATTATCATTTGTATAAGGCTCCTCTTGCAGATCCCGAAACTATCTCCCAGGGACCCAAGGCTGTAGCAGTTACCTCTGCCAAAACCCCTCCCTCTGAAAGGGAATCTAGGGCCTTAGAGAGATGGGGTAAAAAAGTTTACACTTCTGCTACTCTTTCAGCTAGAGCCTTGAACTGTCAATTCCACATGATTCAGTATCAGGAATTTATGTTAGATCAGTTAACTAAAAATCTGTCCTCTGATGAACCATTAGACAAAAAATCTGTTCAGGAAATGGTACATAACATTCAGCAGGTCAGTAATCATTCTTTAAAATGCGGATATGATGCACTGGAGCCTTCCTTTAGATCAGCCATGACTGGCACAGTGATCAGAAGACATGCATGGTTAAAAGAGCAGTCCTTACCAGACCATGTTAAATCAAAGCTCCTAGATGCTCCCATGGATAAGCTCAATTTGTTTGGCTCCCCTGCACAGCAAGTGCTGAAGAAGGTGGAAGAGAAAGCAAAATCTGTCCAGACAGTCAAGGATTTCTTGCAGGTCCAGCCTCCAAGGTTTAGCAGGAACTGGCCTTCCAAGAATTGGTCCTTTCCAGACACCTCCAGAGCTCGAGAGGCAGAAATAGGCTCAAGAGGCAGGGGTCAATCCAGAGGTGCCTACAGGGGACGTCAATGGCAGGCTAACAACCAGCGAGGTACAGCCACAGATCCAGCCGCCACCACTTCCACAGGACAATCACAATGACTTGGCTCTGGCACCGCCTACCAGGGAACAACTAGAAGCACCCTTAGGCGGGAAGCTAGCCTTATTTTCAGTAAACTGGCATTACATCACAGGAGACAAATGGATTTTACAGACAATAGACCAAGGTTACAGGTTTCACTTCCATACTCTACCAAGGAAGAGAGGAATGCCAAACCTACCTCCAAATCAGAAGACAGAAGCTCTACAACAAATAACTCACTTACTAAGGATGAGAGCTGTAGAAAGGGTACCATCTATGGAACAAGGGCAAGGATTTTACTCCAGACTCTTCCTGGTACCAAGAAAAGAAAACCAATGGAGACCTATTCTCGACCTGTCCGCTTTAAACACATACCTCATTGTTCCAAAATTCAAAATGCTGACCCTACAGCAGCTTCTTCCCATGCTGGGCAAGGAGTCTTGGCTGGTAACTCTAGATCTCAAGGAGGCATACCTGCACGTCCCCATACGACCAGATTGCAGAAGATACCTCAGATTTCTTGCAGGATCAGAGCATTATCAATTCTCAGCATTGCCCTTTGGCTTATCTACTGCGCCCAGAGTATTCACGAAATGCCTGGCATCAGTAATTGCTCATTGCAGGCTTCAGGGAATTCAAATTTACCCTTACCTGGACGACTGCCTGTTACAAGCGGACAACAAAAACAAGTTAACAAAAGATTTGGAAAGGGTCATTCATCTACTACAAGCCCTGGGATACACAGTCAATATAAAAAAGTCAAGACTGATACCATCCCAAAGGATAACCTTCTTGGGTGCAGATCTACACACATCAAAGCAAATGGCATTCCTGACAGTAGAAAAACAGGAGCAACTTCCTCTCTACTTCATGGCATTAACAAAGCAGAACCAGCTAACAGCAAGAAAAGTCCTGCAAGCCCTCGGTTACATGGCATCCTGCATAATATTGATTCCACATGCCAGACTACATATGAGAAAGTTACAGTGGTACCTAAGGAATTTATGGTCTCAGTTATGGACTCAAGACCAGCTGCACCTACACATAAATCAAAAGGAAATGCTGGCAGTAAAACTGGCAATTCAGGCATTCAGACCATTTCTTCGACAGGGTCAACTGCTGATAAGGACGGACAACACCACAGTTATGTGGTACATCAACAAACAGGGAGGCACACATTCATACCCTCTATGCCGGATGGCAATGGACCTCTGGAATGTGGCCCTGAGCTTCAACATTCAATTACAAGCAATTTTTGTGCCAGGAAAAGAAAATATACTAGCAGACATCCTAAGCAGAACTACCTCGGATGCCCACGAATGGATGCTGCATCCGGACATCTTCAAAACCATTACAGGGAAATGGGGACTACCAGAAATAGACTTATTTGCATCCCCACTCAATCACCAACTGAAAAAATTCTGCACAAGGACGTACCACCCACTTGCTTGGAAAGTGGACTCCCTAGCTTTCAGTTGGAAAAACCTGACAACATATGCATTCCCACCTCTTCCTTTGATGCACAAGGTGCTATTGAAGATGAAAGAAGACCATCCAAGGATCATCCTGATAGCTCCAGACTGGCCAAGGCAACATTGGTACCCATTACTGAGGAGTATGTCTCAGGAACAAATATGGCCTCTGCCCCTAGTTCCCTTGCTGTTAACACAGAACAACTTCAAAATCCTGCATCCAAACCTGAAAACACTGCAGCTGACTGCCTGGAGCATTGCATAAGACCAAATAACCCAGATTTATCTCAAAGGGTTAAAGACATTATCTTGGAGGCTCGCAGACCCTCAACAAGAAAAAATTATTCAGCAAAATGGAAAAAATATCTCATTTAGAGTACTGCAAAAGGAGAGAATGTGTCACTGGTAAACATGGCTAACATCCTGGAATACTTGGCAGAGCTCTTCCACAACGGCCTGTCCTATTCTTCCATTAAGATTCATGCATCAGCTATTTCAGCAGAATACAACTTGGATTCTCCAGTCTTCTCACATCCTCTGCTCAGACAGTTTCTGAGAGGAATTAAAAATGTAAAACCACCTAGGAAGCCACCATTGCCAGCATGGGGCTTGAACTTTGTGCTAGAAAAGTTGACACTCCCTCCTTTTGAGCCAGCAGCAACAGCAGAATTACAGTATTTATCATGGAAAACTGCTTTCCTGCTTGCAATCACTTCAGCAAGAAGGGTATCTGAGCTACAGGCATTAATGGCAGTACAGCCCTTCCTGATCTTCCATCAAGATAGAGTGTCCATGAGAACTAATCCTACTTTTATGCCAAAGGTGGTCTCCAGGGTATCCTTAAATCAAGCTATCCACCTACCTACATTCTTCCCCAACCCACAGAACAGGGGAGAAAGACTGTTGCATACCTTGGATGTACATAGACAATTACGCTACTACCTGGACAGGACCAAGAGCAATAGAAAAACTGACCAGCTACTGGTAGCATATGCAACAGGTATGGAAGGAAAAGCAATTTCAAAACAGACAATCTCTAAGTGGATAGGAAATTGCATTAGATTTTGTTACTCCTACCATGGGAAGAAAACTCCAGAAAACATCAGGCCTCACTCTACAAGGGCTACAGCCACTACCACAGCTTTTTACGAGGAGTGGCTACCAAAGACATTTTAGAGGCTGCTACTTGGAGCTCCGTGCATACATTTGCCAAGCATTATAATTTACCTTTATACTCCAGATCCCGAGCAGGTTTTGCCACTGCTGTTTTGCAAGGGATCTTAACTACACCATAATCTTATTTCTCCTCCTCCCCCAGTTTGGCTATGGTATTCTACCCATTTGTAAGGACTGCAGATGCATCCTTGAAGGACATAGTACAGTTTTGTACCTACCATAAATGTAGATGTCCGATAGGCATGCATCTGCAGTCAGGATTACCCACCCTCCTTCCCCTCTGTGGTACTCCTAGGGTATTTGCCCATCTTGTAGCTAGCTGGGGGAATCTATTATGGTGTATTTGTTTGTATATATGTACATACATGCTTATTTTTTGTTTGCTTTCTACTATTTGGAACCATTTGCATTTATCCAAATTTAGCCTTCCTAGAGGGCACCTGGCATCTGGGGCAAGAAACACTGAGGAAAATGGTGTCGGCTGATGCCTTTATACCTGAAGAACTGCAGCTATGACATCAGGTGAAGTGCGACACCAGCCGAGGCCAGACCCAGACTTTGGACTCTGGCCGACCGAAGGGCTGCCTGACGACAGGACAACCCATTTGTAAGGACTGCAGATGCATGCCTATCGGACATCTACATTTATGGTAGGTACAAAACTGTACTTTCTGTTTTCTTCAGAAGTCTTTCCGTTTTAGAATTTTTCATTCCAGTCGCAAGGCTTGCACTAAAATTTGACTTGAAGCTCTCAAATGCTGATCTTTGATGTCCACCATCGGGTTTCTATATATAGAATTATTACACATCAGTTATTGTGCACATTGTCATTTTTAAGTTGTACAGATGCTGTTTATGTTAAGTTCAGTTTTTTTTATTTATTTGCACTTAGGATTGTTGAAACTTGCAAGTAACCGTTACCTGTCTTATTGTGTCTTTTATGCTTTGAAATCGCATGCATTGTAATGCAAATGAATGATGATAGTTCTACACTTCAGAACCTTAAGTACATCTGCTGTTTGCCACAATAAGGGAGAGAGAAGCAAGAAGGAGACCACCAAAAAGAGATGTGTGTGTTATCTGACCAGTCCTCAGGATTGCAGTACCCAGAAGATCATATCCTAACAGAAAAGGTGTCTAGAGAAGAGGGTTTACTTTAAAAGATTCTAACCATGATGATTCTTGCACATAGCTAAACTAGGCAGACACCTAGGGTGTCTTTCCTATAGTGCCACTTCGCCAGTTTCCTTATCTTGAGTAAAGAAACACTGCTGCAACATTTCTTTACTTGATAAATAAGTAAATAGCCCTTTGTGCTCCTGTTGAAACTAGCTGTGATTCGTGACACTTTGTGGGAGGTGGTTTCCACCCTACCCGATGATTAATTTTGTAAGTTTTGTATTATGTCCTGCCTACAGTCTAGAAAATTAATCTGATTTATAGTCTGTATCGCCAGTGGTATAGGAAGGAACACAAAAGCCATCAAATTTTAAACAGAATGGTGGATGGCATAGTCCCATTTGAAACTATTTATAATTGGTTGTAGCTTGAGACATTTTTAATTGTTAATCCTACCAGAAAACCAGATATTATAGACAGTGGGACAGCTTTGCAAGATTATTGCTTTATTTTGTGGCAGACTAACAACTCTGAAATGGAGCTAAAATTACATTACTTTATAAACAATTTCACTTTTAGCTGCCTGTTAATATAATTGCTGGGCACAGCTGGAGGGGTGTCTATAGATGAGCATAACCCCGCCATGCTGATCATTTTTTATTGTTTTGGTTTTGCAGGACTAATGTAATTTGTATGAAACAAGTGGGAACAGTTTATTGTGGCCGCTGACTTCTGGGTTGTAACACTGTGAAAAAGTGGCTCAACTGCTGGTGAGATCAGTAGATGAAAGCAGCTTCACCAGTTATTTTTTGTTCAGTGTAAGCTGGCAGCCTGGCTTTGCAGGGCTAGCGTGATTTTGAAATAAGTTAAAATATTTTACTCTGGCTAGTCTATCTTTGTGTGAAATAAACTTGAAAGACATTATGGTGGCCTTTATTTTATTTATATATTTATTTTACCACAGTCAAACATCTAAAATGTAAACTGTGAACATACTGGCTATAATTGTGGGTTAAAACGATTGTCTTTATATGAAAATCACTGTCACAATCAGCTTATACAGTTATTAATCTGATTTTGCAGATCTAGTGAGCATTTGTTTAAAGCAAATTGGAATATTTTGCTGTCACAACCTTTTAAATCACGGTCCAACATTTAAGTTGTACACTCAATATAAGTGGCTGTAATTGATTGAAATTAAGGAGTACAGAGGCATCTCATGGATTAAACTGA
Organism: Protopterus annectens; assembly: GCF_019279795.1. Taxonomy (NCBI): domain Eukaryota; kingdom Metazoa; phylum Chordata; order Ceratodontiformes; family Protopteridae; genus Protopterus; species Protopterus annectens. Next base: position 1,491,614,728 of record NC_056741.1, on the reverse strand, counting down.
CTTGTCCTGTTGCTTTTTGATTATTGTCAAACATTCACTGATCTTGCTTGGTAGGAACAGAATCTATCAGTGTTGTATTTGAAACCCAGTGTAAAACAAGTATTGCTATGGCTTATGCATTAATGCAAGCATATGGGAGTATTGCAGACTAAGAGCAACAAGTTGGCCATAACGTGTTTCACAGTAAGACATCAACATTGCACACATGTTGCTGTCTTTTGTTTTCTTTGTGAAAGCAACTGATCATTGCTACGTGGTGTAATGAGTGGCATTGCCACTTCATAGCATTTTCTGTGAAATGTTATCACAGAACATCTAGAGACTTCAGAGCTTTGGCAGCCTGGCAGTCCCAATGTCCAGTACCCTCGTCTGGATAAGTGGATTCTGACATAGGCTTTGTAAGGGAGTTTATCCTCAACCTCTGCCCTACACCCCACCTTGTCTAAAACCTGCCCTAAGATGTGTATCCAGACATTTCTGTCATTTGTTTGGGGGCAGTGTGGTTATTCCACTAATTTTTCTCTCAATCAAACCTCTGAGGTGTGCATAAAAAGTCACGATGGTTTGTCTAGACGAAGTGTACACTGCAGATGCAAAAAGCTGGAATACATTTCTATGGTAATTATTTTTTGACTTCCCTCACAAATATCAGATGTGTGTACAACTGGCTGTCTTTTATTTTTCTTTTGGACCGTGTATTGCGTATTGTATCTTAGCAAGTTAAAGTGTGGAGTTGGTAAGTAAGATAAGAGGCCAAAATAGCAGAAATGAGGATTCTGGAAGGTTCGGAGGACATAGGGCAATGACAGCATGGATCCCTTTGCCTAGGACTGCATTTCATCTAAGGCTGGCTCTGATACTAGTCTTACTGTTCGGCACAGACCATGTTGGTGCAGTATAGAGTTTGTTCATGTGGATGGTAAGTGTTTGTAGCTTTCAAACTGTGTTTGGCATGATAGTAACAAATGCTGTGTATGATCAACCTAAGGTGATCAAGACATTCAAAAATGCCACAAACTTTGACATAGCCGTCTCAAAAGTAACATCAGAACCCCCCCCCCCCTTAAAACTGGAAATTCACGTCTTAGCTTTTGTCCCACCTGATATTTAAAAGTTATCAAACAAGTTAATTGACTGAAAATGTCTTAGATCATTTTTATTTTCCTGCCATTGATTTGTTGAAATATATGTTAGTAGTATATAATGAAATATCACTGTGTTAGAGTCATCCCCTTGCCCCTTTTATTATAGAAAGTGCAAATGGCACTATTGATGATTTAGGTGATACTTTGTTAAATTTGATTCAGAAATGTTCACAGAGCTTGTTTTCTGCTTTTTTCGGCTGCTCCCGTTAGGGTTCGCCACAGCGGATCAACTGTTTCCATTTCTTCCTGTCCTCTGCATCTTACTCTGTCACACCAACCACCTGCATGTCCTCTCTCACCACATCCATAAACCTTATCTTAGGTCTTCCTCTTTTCCTGTTACCTGGCAACTTCATCCTTAGCAACTTTTTCCCAATATACTCTGCATCCCTTCTCAGCACATGTCCAAACCAACATAATCTTGCCTCTCTGGCCTTGTCTCCAAACCTTCCAACCCTGGCTGACCCTCTAATATACTTATTACTAATCCTGTCCATCCTCATCACACCCAGTGCAAATCTTAACATATTCAACTCTGCCACATCAAGCTGTGACTCCTGCCTTTTTGTCAATGCCACTGTCTCCAACCCATATAACATAGCTGGTCTCACTACCCCCTTGTAGACCTTCCCTTTCACTCTTACCGGTACTCGTTTGTCACAAATCACTCCTGACACTCTTCTCCACCCACTCCATCCTGCCTGTACTCTCATTTTCACCTCTCTTCCAAACTCCCCATTACTCTGAACTGTTGATCCCAAGTATTTAAACTCATCCACCTTCACCACCTCTACTCCCTGCATCCTCACCATTCCTCTATCCTCCCTCTCATTCACACGCACATATTCTGTCTTAGTCCTGCTGACCTTCATTCCTCTTCTCTCTAGAGCATATCTCCACCTCTCCAGGGTCTCCTCCACCTGTTCCCTACTCTCACTACAGGTCACAATGTCATCTGCAAACATAGTCCACGGGGACTCCTGTCTGATCTCGTCTGTCATCCTGTCCATCACCATTGCAAATAAGAAAGGACTCGGACCTGATCATTGATGTAATCCCACCTCCACCTTAAACACATCCGTCACTCCCACCGCAGACCTCACCGCTGTCACTCTACCCTCGTACATATCTTGCACCACTCTTACATACTTCTCTGCCACTCCCGACTTCCTCATACAATACCACAACTCCTCTCTAGGCACCCTGTCATATGCTTTCTCTAAGTCCACAAAGACACAATGTAACGCCTCCTGAACTTCTCTGTACTTCTCCATCAACACTCTCAGAGCAAACATTGCATCTGTAGTTCTCTTTCCTGGCATGAAACCATACTGCTGATCACTAATCACCTCCCTTCTTAACCTAGCTTCCACTACTCTTTCCCATAACCATGCTGTGACGGATCAATTTAATACCTCTGTAGTTACTGCAGCTCTGCACATCACCCTTATTCTTAAAAATCGGTACCAAAACACTTTTTCTCCATTCCTCAGGCATCCTCTCACTTTCCAAGATTTCATTAAACAATCTTGTTAAAAACTCCACTGCCATTTCACCTAAACACCTCTATGCTTCCACAGGTATGTCATCTGGACCAACAGCCTTTCCATTCTTCATCCTCTTCATAGCTATCCTTACTTCTTCCTTGCTAATCCACTGCACTTCATGATTCACTATCCGCACATCGTCCAACCTTCTCTCCCTCTCATTCTCTTCATTCATCAGCCCCTCAAAGTACTCTTTCCATCTGCTCAACACACTCTCCTCGCTTGTGAGTACATTTCCCTCATTATTCTTTATCACCCTTACCTGCTGCACATCTTTACTAGCTCGGTCCCTCTGTCTAGCCAGTCGGTACAGGTCCTTTTCTCCCTCCTTAGTGTCCAACCTTTCATACAACTCTTTATATGCCTTATCCCTTAGCCTTCGCCACCTCTCTCTTTGCCATGCACCTCATCTCCTTATACTCTTGTCTACTTTCATCTCTCTGACAATCCCACTTCTTCTTCTTCGCCAACCTCTTTCTCTGTATACTGTCCTGTACTACTTCATTCCACCACCAGGTCTCCTTGTCCTCCTTCCTCTTTTCAAATGTCACACCAAGCACCTTTCTAGCCTTCTCTCTTACTAGCTCTGCTGTAGTTACCCTGCTATTCGGTAACTCTTCACTACCACCCAGTGCCTGTCTTAACTCTTCCCTGAACTCCACCTCACAATTACCCTTTTTCAATTTCCACCATTTGATCCTTGGTGCTGCCCTCACACTCATCCTCCTCTTCTTGATCACCAGTGTCATCCTACAAACCACCATCCTATACTGCCTAACTACACTTTCCCCTGCCACCACTTTACAGTCCCCAATCTCCAGTTCACAGAGCTTGTTTTGAGAAATCTTAATATCTGTTGCCCACATGCCTTAGTAATTGTTCTATAGGATAAACACTAGATTCTGCATCATTCCCAGACAATATTTTAAATATTGCAGTTAGCAAACAAAACAGCAAGTCAGAAAACTTGTTGCTTTTATCACAAACGCCTTGAAAAAGTCACTGTCTGCCTAACTGAGTATTATGACTGGCATTATTTTGATGAAAAAGAATGTAGAACTGTTGTGAGGTATTTAGGTCTTGGGCATCTGCCATAACCTCCACAACTCTCATTATAGGGTGTGCAGTTTTCATTAGTATTATTTTTGAGGGTGTTCCATGATATTTCATTCAACAAAACATTATAGTTTGAAGTGCTCTGCCGCACTTTCATTCTGTTTTTCTTGGTCTTTTGTCTTGATCTCTTCATTCCTGCTTCTTAAAAATTGCAGGGATCTGTGTCATGGTTACAAGTGTTAGAAGGTCAAATTTACTTGACTTATACCACTAAATAGTTGTATACTGATTTCTTTTGCACTGTTGATGCATTTTAACATACCATAAACCACATTGCTTTGGGGGGGGGGGGTTTACAGCAAACAGTGGACTTTTAGCTGTCTGCTCTTGCCTGTTGGGAAATTATTGTTGGTGTATATAATCTGTTACATTCAGCATCTCTCTCAAAGAAAAACATGTATTATTTTGCTTGACACTTAATGGTTTCTATGTTGTTGGTTTTCACATAATGTCATCTTACAGAATTGAGGTTCTTTGGGGTTGGCTGTGTATGAAGCAACATACATTGACAGCCTTCCTCATTGCTTATTGCTCATTGTTAAAAAGCAGGAACAAAGCGTGCCCTCTGGTGGTAGTTTAGGCATATGCTCTGCAAGTGATCGTCTTATGTTATTTTAGTAGCTATTGAGCTGTACTGTTTTTTTTCATATTTTTCTCTCGTGTGTATGGGTACATTAAATGCAATGAAATTTATTTGGACTTCATTGAAAACTGTTTAATAATGATAGAAAAAAATTCTAAAGCAGTTTTAGAAAACGTTTTCACCTTCACTGGATGTGGATATGCTATGTACAGTGTAAAGCGTTTTGAAAATGTGTACGAGATCCTATAAATAAAATTGCTTGCTCACCTGTTAGCAACACACCTTGATACTATATGGTCTTTTGCTGTATTTAGTAAAAGTAAAGGCAGTTGGATGGGGTACACTTTGTGTCACCACCCTCCACCCATTTTGCTTCCATTGATGCTTGGCAGCTTTCTCACTTCTATCCCGTATTCACATTACTGTCTAAATCGTTCTAGACTGCCACCTGCTCTGGGCTACAGTGGATATAAAAAGTGTACACACCCCCTGTTAAAAGGCCAAAATTTTGTGATAAAACAAATGAGACCACAATAAATCATTTTAAAACTTTTCCCACCTTTAATGTGACCTATAACCTGTACAATTCAATTAAAAAACAAATCTGTTAAGGGAAAAAATATATAAAAAATAAAATGTACAATAAGCTGGTTGCATAAGTGTGTACACCTTTAAATTAATACTTCGTTGAAGCACCTTTTGCTTTAATTACAGCATTCAGTCTTCTTGGGTACGCACCTGCCATCAATTAGAGACTCTGCTTAACCCCAAATAAAGTTCAGTTTTCCTAGTAGGATTTTCCTGACCTTTACTCAGTTGCCTGCTACATCAAAAGCCATAGTTCACAGAGAGCTTACAAAACATGAAAGGGATCTCATTGTTGAGTGTGACATACTAATAGCAGAAGGACTGTTTACTGAAAGGCATAATAATGTGGTGAGACTGTTACACTGAGGATTGTGCAAACATTATGGTATTGCAGTGGCCAAAAAAGACTGGAAACATGAGCCTCAAAACATCATAGAAAATTACATCTACATCACGTGGGATCATCCATTACCAACAATTCAAAAGATAGATGCCAGAAAACTGGATATATAGTGGTCCAAAAGAAGACAAAGGGTAGCATTGATCACTGAAATTCCCACACCCAGTGACTACAGTGTCTTGCGTAGAGAGAGACACAAAGTCATAAAATATCAGGATCTGCAGACAGAAACGAGAGCAACGTGGAAGAAAGCTACCCAGATATTTCCAATAACAGTAGGAGCAATGGGTCTTATAAAAAAGAATTTAGAATTGTATTTAGATACGTTACAAATATATGTAACTCCATACGAACTGCAGAAGGAGTCTGGCACATTGCGGGTGCTGTGAAGAGCACTACTGGCTGACATCAAAGATTGAAGCAATACTAAATTCATGAACTTTAATCATACTTTGACTTAGGAATGGGGTCCATTCCCATCATGGTATTAGAAACCCAAAAGACTTGGAGAAATTAAAAAAGATTGAAAGGTATCAATCAGGAGAAGAGTACAAAAAAATTTCCACAGCATTGGATATCCCATGGAACATAGTGAAGACCGTCATCAAAAGGTGGAGAAAATGTGGGACAGTAGTGATGTTGCAAAGAACTGGACGTCCCTCCAACATTGATGAAAAGACTAGACGAAAACTGGTCAGGGAGGCTGCCAAGAGACCTACAGCAGCACTGAAGGAGCTGCAGGAATTTCTGGCAAGTACTGGTTGTGTAATACATGTGACAACAATCTCCTATATTCTCTATATGTCTGGCCTATGGGGTAGGGTTGCAAGACATAAGCCTTTTCTTACACAGAAAGACATCCAAGCCCGACTACAATTTGCAAAACAATACATCGTCTCCCAAAAGCATGTGGAAAAATGTGTTGTGGTCTGATGAGACCAAGGTTGAACTTTTTGGCCACCATTCCAAAAGGTACGTTTGGAGCAAAAACAACACTTTGCATCACCAAAAGAGCACCATCCCCATGTTGAAGCATGGTGGTGGCAGTGTCATGCTTTGGGGGTTGCTTTTCTTCAGCTGGAACTGGGGCTTTAGTCAAGGTGGAGGGAATTATGAACAGTTCAAATACCAGTCACTTTTGGCCCAAAACCTTCAGGTGTCTACTAGAAAGATGAAGAGGAATTTCACCTTTCAGCAGGACAATGACCCCAAGCATACTTCCAAATCAACAAAAGAATGGCTTCACCAGAAGAAAATTAAAGTTTTGGAGTGGCCCAGACCTAAATCCAATAGAAAATCTGTGGGGTGACCTGAAGAGGACTGTGCACAAGAGATGCCCTCACAATCTTACAGATTTGGAGCACTTTTGCAAGGAAGAGTGGGCGAATATTGCCAAGTCAAGATGTGCCATGCTGAGACTTCTACCCAAGAAGACCGAATGCTGTAATTAAATCAAAAAAGAAGACCGAATGCTGTAATTAAATCAAAAAGTGCTTCAACAAAGTATTAGTTTAAGGGTGTGCACACTTATGCAACCAGGTTATTGTATTTTCTTTATTTTTCATATTTTTCCTTTAACAGATTTTTTTGTTTTTCAATTGAATTGTACAGGTTATAGGTCACATTAAAGGTGGGAAAATTTTTGAAATTATTTATTGTGGTCTCACTTTTTTATATCACAAAAACTGGCATTTTAACAGGGGTGTGTGCAGTTTTTATATCCACTGTATGTTCACCTTAGTCCTGTTTTAAAACATTGTGCCAGTAAGTCATCCACACAGTTGGAAATTAGATAATTGAGTAACAAAGTAAGAATTCACGTTCATTACATTTATGTTGCGCTTGGTTACTTAAGCATTACATTTCTTTCCATAGTGCTTTGTCTTTGTGTTGTAAAAAGCCTCTGTGAGGCATTTTTGATAGCTTGGATAAAACAACTGTGAATTTGATGAGCCAAGGCAAACTGTCATGAATTTTGATTAAATTTGCCATTTCTACATTGTGCGAATTTTCCATTATTCTGTGTTCCACTGTATGTAGTTCCTCAGTGTATATCAGTTTAGAAATTTATCAGTAGTGACACTTTTATTTTACACACAGTGATTGGCATTCTTATGTGTAGTCACTAATACATGGATTCAGAGTTTTTCCGATGTTCTTCGTTCCCCATTGCTGCAGTCCTAACTATTGGGTATAGTCCGCATCCAGTCGGCCCGAATACCAGAGTAGTCAGGGCGCATTAGACTGACGCTAGTACGCCAGGGTACTAATGCTCATGACCCACGTCATATCCTCAGTCTTTTTTGCCGCATGGTCCGATGCAGAAGCAGTTTTGCGAGTGCAGGTTGGCGTTCTGAAATATTTCCGAAACCGGAGTTTCAGACCGAAACAGAGTTGGCAACATTTTGGAATTTTCTAGCCACAGTATTTTACCGGATGACAGAAAAAGTGAATAACTGTATTTCTTGTGGGAAACAGATACCTCATAGGGATTACCATACCTTGTGTATACCTTGTTTAGGGCCTGAGTACGATGTTGTTTGTTCCCGCTCTTGTGCTAGGTTTAACAAACTCACTATTAAGAGGAGGTTAGACTGTGCCAGGTTAGTGTTTGGGAAGCGTTGTAATTATAAAATGCCGCCGGATGCTTCCGGCCGCTTAGCCCAAGAAGCGCAAGGACAAAACAGGCCTAGGGTTGATGAACCGCAGTCCGGCACACCGGTTCTTTAGAAGGCTCAGTGGAGCCAGAGGTTTTGCCAGGAGTTTCCATGGAGTCCCAGGCAGAAACTCTACTGTTACAGGATGTGCCTTCTCAGGAGGTAGGCCAGGCTGAGGGGGCTTCTCAGGTGACTGTTCTTCCCTCTCTTCCCAAGGTAGTTAGAGCCTCTCCTTCTGTTGCCAAAACTTCTTTGAGAGGTAGGCCTAGTTCAGCTTCAGTGGGGGCTTCTCCTAGCATTTCGGGTTCTGTACCTAAGAAACATATGCTTAAAATGGCAGAAGATTTGATTACTATGATTAGAGGTTCTATGCCCCCCCCTGATAAGAGGCCTAGGGTGGAACCGGAGTTTGATAGTTTTGAACAGTGTTCAGAGGCTTCAGAGTCTTCTGAAGACTTGCAGGAGTATCCTACTTATTCTGATTCTGATGTGGATGATTCCACTCCTACAGCTTCTCCTCCTGAGGATTTCTCATTTTCAGAGACTCTGCATTCCATGAGGGAGCACTTTAAATGGGAAGGCCAGGATTACTCTGATTCCAGGAAAAGGCTTAGGGAATTCTTGTTTTACCCCAGCATAGGCCCTTAGCTATTCCTCCTGTGTTGAATGTGGTGGAAGATGTTTTGCAGAGGCTTCCTGAACCCTGACTCTTTGCCTCCTGCTCCTGTTAAGCCTGATAGGTATTATAGGGTGCCCAAGCTCATAAGTATTTGTTTAAGAGTCCTAGGCGGACCCAGAAACTATTTCTCAAGGGCCTAAAGGTGTTAAAGCTTCTGTGGTTAAAAATCCTGTTCCCACTGATAAAGAGGCAAGGGCTTTGGATAGGTGGGGAAAGAAAGTGTATACTTCTTCCACTCTAGCCATGAGAGCATTGAATTGTCAGTTTCACATGCTAAAATATCAGAATTATCTCCTTTCACAATTGAAATCTAAGGTGGATGCTTTGGCGGAAGGTATTGAGTGTAAAGAGTTGCTGGATTTGGTTCATGTGTCTGAACAAGTGGGTAAGCATTCTTTGCAATGTGGTTTTGATGCTGTACAGGCCTCCTCGAGGGTGGCTGCTACTAGTTCTGTTCTTCGCAGGCATGCCTGGTTGAAGGATCAGAATTTAGCTGAGCATGTTAAGACAAGGATTTTGGATGCTCCTTTACAGTCTGATGTGTTGTTTGGATCGCCTGTGGAAGCAGTTTTAAAGAAAATGGAGGACAAAGCTAAGTCTATGCAAACTGTTAAAGATTTTTGCAGGTGCAGCCACGAAGTTTAGTAGAAATTGGCCTGCTAAGGGGTGGACATATCCTGCTTATGATTCCCAGTCTAGGGGTAGGTCTAGACGTGGTAGGGGCAGGGCTCAAGGTTCTTTAGGCCTAGAACAGGAGTTCACCTGCTCAGACTTCTGGTGAGGGCAGGGGTCAGTCCTTTCGTAAACAGACCCAATGACCTGTCTTTTCAGCTGCCAGTAGATTCCGTCTGGCAGCTCCTTTGGGAGGAAGACTGTCTCTTTTCAAAGAAAATTGGGATTTAATTACTCAAGACAAATGGGTGTTGGATATCATTCACCACGGTTACAGATTTTATTTCCATACAATGCCCTTTCAAAGGCATGCCAGACGTTCCTCCTCCACAAAGAAAAGAGGCTCACAAGCAAGTTTCTCAGTTACTCCAGATAGGGGCCATTCAGCCAGTCCCTGTATCAGAAAGGGGCCTAGGATTTTATTCTCGCCTGTTCCTAGTACCAAAGAAGGGGAACACGTGGAGACCAATTTTGGATTTATCTCTCCTCAACACTTTTCTGGACATTCCCAAGTTCAAGATGTTGACGTTATAACAGCTTTTACCTCTGCTGGGCAAAGGTCACTGGATGGTAACTTTAGATCTCAAGGAAGCTTACCTTCATGTGCCTATAAGGCTAAGTTGCAGGAAGTATCTGCGGTTTCGAGCTGGAAATTCTCATTATCAGTTCTCTGCATTGCCCTTTGGCTTATCTACTGCGCCCAGAGTATTCACAAAGGTTCTGGCTCCAGTGATAGCTTACTTCAGGCTTCAAGGAATTCAAATCTATCCTTACTTGGACGACTGCCTGATTCTGGCTCAAGAAAAGGAAGACCTTCTACAGCATCTGGAACATGTCATAGCAGTGCTAAGATGCCTAGGGTATTCTGTGAACGAAATAAAGTCCAGTCTAGTACCCTCTCAAGACATGTGCTTTCTGGGTGTGAGACTGAATACAGCAGCCCAGATGGCCTTTTTAACCCCGGACAAACAAAAGAGTCTATCACTTTACTTCCATCAACTATCTCATCAGTCCGTGCTGACTGCAAGGACAGTCCTTCAAGCATTAGGGTTCATGGCATCTTGTATTCTGGTGCTTCCCAATGCCAAACTGCATATGAGGAAGCTACAATGGTATCTCAAAATGTATGGACACAGCACTGCCAGGATTTGGACACTGTCATTCAAATAATACCTTGCCTTCAAAAAGAATTTCTGTGGTGGGCTCAGGAATGTCACCTAAACAAGGGACTCTCTGTGACCGGCCAGAGGCGAGTCAGATTTTAACGACAGATGCCTCGGACATTGCTTGGGGAGCTCATCTAAATGGAAAGTGGATACAAGACAAGTGGCCTGCCAGACTACAGCATCTACATATCAACATGAAGGAGATGTTAGCAGTCCAGTTTGCATTAATGGCTTTCAAGGAGTTACTTCTTCCAGGGCAGGTGTTGATTCTAACAGACAACACAACTGTCATGTGGTACATCAACAAGCAAGGGAACACATTCTTATCCTCTATGCAGGCAAGCAATGATTTTATGGGAGACTGCGCTAAGCTTGCAACTAACTCTTCAGGCAAGGTTTCTGCCGAGCACAGAACTCCTTAGCAGATGTGTTAAGCAGACAAATCATGGATCCCGTGGAAACTGGATCTTCATGTATTTCAAAATTGACAGTGTCATGGGGAACTCCAGACATAGATCTGTTCGCTTCTCCACTAAACCACCAGCTGCCACAGTATTGCACAAAGGGGTTTCATCACACAGCTTGGAAAGTGGATGCTCTGTCTTTCAGTTGGAAAAACCTTCATGTGTATGCCTTTCCTCCTCTGCCTCTTCTGCCAAAGGTACTATTAAAGGTCAGACAAGACAGGCCAAGGATGATTTTGATAGCTCCAGATTGGCCTCGGCAACACTGGTACCCACTACTACGGAGTCTGGTAAGGAAGCCTCCATGGCCTTTACCTCTGATTCCTCATCTGTTATCTCAGAAGGATGGTCATCTGCTCAATGTCAAGCTTCACTCTCTTCATCTAACAGCCTGGCATCTTCTGTGTTGAAACACAGCAGGTCTCAACTTCCTCAACAAGTTTTAAATGTGATTATGGAAGCTAGAAGACCTAGTACAAGGAAAGTGTAACCTGAAAAATGGAAGAGATTTTTATTTTGGAGTACAGCAAAGAATTTGCAGGTTTCTGAGCCTAATTTGAGTGTGGCTCTTCAATACCTTACTGAGTTATTGGACAAAGGTTTGTCCTTCTCTTCCATTAAGATTCATGCTGCAGCAATTTCAGCTCACTATGATTGTGACCCACCATTGTTTTCGTGATCCTTTGTTCAAGCAGTTTCTTAGAGGGCAAAGAATATAAGACCCCACGACAGCTCCTACTCCTGCTTGGGATCTCAATTTTGTGTTGGAAAATACTGCTGAATTGAAATACTTGTCATGGAAGACTGCTTTTCTGTTGGCTATTACTTCTGCAAGAAGGGTGTCTGAGTTGCAGGCCCTTATGGCAGTAGAGCCATTTTGATTTTCCATAAGGATAGGGTATCAACTAATCCTTCCTTTATGCCTAAGGTGGTTTCTAGTGTGGCTTTAAACCAAACTATTCATTTGCCTACTTTTATGCAGACCCCCAAAATAAAGAGGAAAAGATTTTGCACACTTTAGATGTACACAGGCAATTGCGTTATTATTTAAGCAGGACTAAGGATTTTAGGCAGTCTCAGCAGTTGTTTGTTTCTTTTGCTTTGAGTTCACAGGGCAAGCCTGTGTCAAAACAAACTATTTCTAGGTGGATTGGCTTTTGCATTGCATTTTGTTATTCCCATCATGGCAAGGAGATTCCAGCTGGGATTAGGCCTCATTCCACTAGGGCTACTGCCACTTCAACAGCATTTCTAAGGGGTGGCAACTAAGGATATTTTGGAAGCAGCTACTTGGAGTTCAGTGCATACTTTCTCTAAGCATTATCACCTTCCTATCTACTCTAAGTCTAGGGCTGGTTTTGCCACAGCTGTTTTGCAAGGCATGTTGTCAGCTCCTGCTTCTTTATGATTTGCCAGCCTCCCTTACCTCTGCTTTGGGATTCTACCCAATAGTTAGGACTGCAGCAATGGGGAACTAAGAACATAGTACAGTTTTGTACCTACCATAAATGTAGATGTTCGAGGATCCCATTGCTGCAGTCCATTTTACCTCCCTCCTTCCCTCTGTCTTTAGGGGTGGCTGTGTAGGTGAGGTTACATGCTTATATTTTTGTATATATTCTTGTATATATTGTACATATTTTGGTGCAGGTATTTTGGGCCTTGTCTTTTAGGGTCTTCTGACATCTGGGGCAAGAAAAGACTGAGGATATGCGCATTATGCGCGCATTAGTACCCTCTGGTATTCGGGCCGACTGGATGCGGACTATACCCAATAGTTAGGACTGCAGCAATGGGATCCTCGAACATCTACATTTATGGTAGGTACAAAACTGTACTTTTTGTGATCTTGAGAATTTCATGTTTCCCTGAGATACAGCAATCAAATATGTTAGTATATGTAGCAGGGGTCTGAAGAGCACAGAAGGGCTTGCCTTCCTTCCTCATTCTCAAATGTTACTTGTTTTTGAGTATTAGTTATTTGTGATCAAAGATATAAACGTCATAAAATGCTCATACTTTAGACATGGAACTTGCCAGCTAACCTAAATAATAAATGGTATTGCAGATAAAGTAACTTTTGGTTACCCTCATAGACACCTTTCTTAAATGTTAACATATTTTGCATTTGACTTAGGTTGTATAGGTTTATTACCTTTTAACTGTTGCCATTCTATCACTGTTGGTATCCTGATAAGCATGGACCAAAAATTGTACATCCACAAATTAGTACCAAGGATAAGTATTCTTTGCATCACTTGTACATGGGACTGAAGCACATTTTCTCCTTGTTTTTAGTTTGATTTTTTTATTTTGCTGCCTTAATAAATCCCACTGAGCCTGTGGCTGTTCTACAAAGAGATCTGAAGTAGATTTATAGAAAAACTCTAATTCACAGCTCTTATCTGCCCAGTAGTTGATGTGAAGTTTGTGTATGTTCCAAGATGGTGTGCTGGGATGAAGTGAGACAGTAGCTGAAGCATACTTTCAGCTGGAAAGATGTAGTGCTAGCAGAACCCACTTGAGATTTAACAGGAGTATTCCTGACTCTTGATTAAAATAAAACAAATGGCATAAATTGATTCAAAGTATCAGAAAGCTGACTGGCTGAAATTGTGTTTGTGGACATTGTGCAGCAAGCTGTCAGCCCCAGTTGATTTTATGAAGTAACATTCTCTGAACTGATGACTAGACTGAAACAAGGAACTGATGCTACTTTCTAAAGCATAGGCTTTGGGTGTTTTGTCTTGTAAAATATTTTGCCTGTAATCTTGATTTTTTTTTTTAACAAGAAGGTAAGTAGAAATAGTTTTTCATGTAGTTTTTTTATTATGTGAGAATATAAATTTTCCACATTTTTTCTGTTGCCTGCATTGATATCCCTCTTGTGAATCATCTGGTCCATTCATTCCACATGTGTAAGAGCAGGTTCCAGGAGGCCATTATCTAGGCAAGCCATCAGCATATGTTTAGTCTTGTGGCAGTCAGCCTGATAAATCATGCACACTACCATGCATGAAATGAAGTGAAGATTTACTGCCAGTGCACAATTTAGTGTTCACATCTTGGTGGTTCTGCTGCATGCCATAGTACCTCCCACTGTTACATATAAGCCATATAGTACAGCAAGCTTACTTCATAGAAATGGGTGAAGGATTGCTTGCGAAATGCAGCGTTTCACTTTTTAGTGTTCAATTTGAGCCCACTGTCTATACCCCAGTTATTTACAATTTCAGCCCTTGTTGGAGTGCATATGTGTTTGATGGGAACTGCTTCCCACTGGGGACTGTCTGCCAGAAATGCAGCAGAAGGCTGGCTGCTGCTTTACAAGACGGCAAGAAAATCCTGAAGAAAGTTTCACTTTGACTGCTGATTTTCCTCAACAAAGCTGTCCAATCCATAGTCAGAGTGAAGGTTTGTAAGGGAACGAGATCTTTTGAAAACTGTCCAGTTGTGTCCTGGGCAGGACAACCCATATAGCCTAAATGCTACTGCCACAGTGAGGAATTCGAACATTGGCTGATAGGGGTATGTGCAATTTACCCAACAGTATTTTCCTTGTCTGTTTATTAAATATTTAAAACTTTGTATCAGTTGTATGAGCCCATTATTTGATATCTGCTTCTCCCCTTTGTATTAATTAATTAATCATCTTCCTTTACACAGCTGAATTGCATACCCCTACCTTCAAAAGTTTTTCATTATTTTTCTCCTTTTCGGTGCTACCTGAAATGTCTCTGGTGTGCCAGGTGTTCATCCTGGGCATTAAAGAAACCACTATAAAGTAACTTTTTATCTTATCATAACATTATACAAAGTCCAAACCTGCAAGCAGTACAGTAATTACTTATTACCAATTTTATTTTTTTTTTCTAACTCTGAATGCTCTGGTGGGGGCAGACTTAATAGCATGATCTCGTTTTCTTAGAAAACGACTTTAATGCTCATAATACACTGCAGCAACACAGCTAATGAGATTACATTGACCTATTTTTTCATACCAGATCATAGTTGTATTCAGTTAGACTGGAAGTAGTAAAAAATATTTGAGAATCCTCAGTAAAAGTGACCGTGGCTTTTTTTGCAGAGGCACTCGTATATTTGTTTCCTATGTATGTTTTGTATCTTGTTTGAAAAGTTCTTGCAAATTAGTAAAAAAAATAACTGGGAAAACATCATTTTTCAAGTGATAATTTGTGAGTTTCAGGTCATGTCCTTCCTTAGTCAGCCAATGTGTCACATTCCCTGGTTTGCAAAACTCAGGTAATTAATGAAGTTCCTATCAGTGGTTATCTTGTTTGTTCATCTTCACATTGTAAGAGGCTTAAAGAAAACTAAGCCCTAAGTGCAAGAGTTCCTTTCGTCAGAGTGTATTTGCATCCCAAAGGGATGAACATTCCCATACTTTCACACCCATTCTGTGGCATTTCTATCCTAATCTGCTTTGTTAGTGCATAGCGTGCTGGGACTGAATGAAATCTTGATTCTTTCATGTGGAACTTGATAACCTTGTTACATCACAGTGCCCTTCACATCTGAAAGCTGTTTATTGCACACCCACTAAAGTCATAAAGATACTCGTGCTCAAAACTAAAATTCAAAAGTCTGGATCTGAGCTGTTATTTAAGAAAAGAAAGATGCATTCTCTCCCTTTGCTGGCGCTGTAAACCTTTGTTTAGTCTGAGGATTAACTTGATAGCCACCAAGAGCAACTTCACTTATTATGTGAACTTCACAAGCCAAGAAATCTATCTGACTCAGAGAAGGAAGTTTAGATGAGACAATATTTTATATCAGTTATTTTTCTTTTTTCAAATTGTTTTCAAAGGTGGTATAGCATATGTGGGGAAACTTGTACTTAGTCACAGCAAAAAAAAAATCATTGACGTTCTTGCTGAGGATTCTCAAATTTGACTGATTTTATTACTTCTATTCAAAGTTAATGAGACTGTGATCTAACAGCATCAAGTAGGGCTTTATAATCTTATCAGCTGCTATCTCACTGTACATTATGTGCAAGAAATAGCACATTCAGGCTTGTGGTACTGGCAGGTTTTGATTGTTTTTACTTCATGGCAAGATTAAAGTGCATCTGATGTGGTTATTTCCATCCATTCCTCAATGGATGGGTCTTCAGATCTGACCTCATATCTGACTTCAGCCACTTTTAGACTTGAATCTAGAACTCGGGCTCCTCCCCTTATCCATAATCCCACCTGTCCCTAAGATTACATCGGATTGAGTTTTCCCATAACACAACCAGAGTAGAAAATGGTAAAAAGGAACAAAGTAAACAACCATCAGGATACAAAGCATGTATGCGACAGAACACTGTTCTGGAGATGAAACAGTGCTATACCTTGGTCAAGGGTAGGTCATGCTGTAATACCAGAAGCACAGGAAGTTGGGGAAGGACAGAATCAAACAGCTCAGACCTAGCATTACAGTAAGTACACAACTTTCATTTCTGATGTTACCTGTTCCATCCATTCTTCAGTGGATGAGTTAGTCCCTTGCTACTTAGCTCTCATGGTGGTCTCATGGAAGGATGTTCCAGAGTATGGCCGGACCAAAAGCTACCCTATTCCTGGATAGCAAACCTAGTTTATAATGAGAAGTCTGATCTTAAGACCCATTTGTTGAGGCAGGACAGAATCTGACAACACAGATCTGTCGTTAAGGTAACTGCATAGCTTTCATTTTTTTTTTCAGTTTTTGCCGTTTGTAATCCTTTTAATAGGTTTGTAGCCCCATGAAGGGGAAACTAATGTAGCTTTATTTGACTGCACAGTCAGATTTTTGAGTTTTGAGCCTGAATAGCTTTAGGACCTCTAAGTTACAGTATCTTGCTGTCCTGGTTGTGCTTAGCAAAAAAAAAGTCAAATGTTTTAGGCAAAGTGATGCAAGAGTAACAGCCCCAGCATGGTGTGCATTGAGGAGGCAGACTAGGTCAGAAATTACATTGAGGGGAGAAACTGCTTTCTTAATGTATGAAAGGATCACCCTATATGTTGTAGTTGTCTTTTAATGTGGGCAGTTCTGTGGAAAGCTCCTCGACACAAAAAGCTTAATGGGATGTAATTTGAGAAGTGCATCTTTTTTACCACCTTTACTGCACTCTTTGGTCTATATTTAGTGCTGGAGCACATAGGCTTGGTATGTCTACAGATGACAAGTTAGCTGTCTTAAGCCAAAATTAGATTTGCCATGAATTTACTGCACATAGTGTAGTATCAGTGTCTCAGAGGTGGCCTCTCAGAGGTCAGCTCTGAGCCCTATCGGACATGGATATGGACAGGATGATGCGGAGATTTATTCAGACCCAAATTCAGATGGGAGTCTTGCCAGACCCCTCTCCCTCTGGAGGGGGGACCTCCATGCCTCCCCCATCTCTCCTTCCCAGATCCGTGCTTCGGGGCTCTTGGATCAGAGTTTTTTCAGAGCTGGTAGCTCGACGTGGACGGTTCCTCCAACCTCAACTCCAGCTGTTGCCTTGAGTTCCTCGGATCTGACTTGTTCGGATCCGAGTGACACTCGGAGCCGCAGACAGGTAGTCATACCCGGGGGAATGGATTCTTCGGCTCCGACCTTTTTGGATCCAATCTGTTCCCTCGGACCTCAGGCTACCCTGGTTTTGGCTCCGGTCCCCGCTTTGGATCTGGGGAGGGCTTCTCCCTTGGCCTTTGAAGTGGTGGAGAGGGTTCTCTCCCTGGGATTGAGACCCCAGCCCATTCCCTCGGACACCACCCAGGCCCGCTGGATTTGGCGACGACTCCCTTCATGCTGTCTCAGGGACAGCCCATGCCAGAGGATCCCCAGGTTAATTTCCCTGAGGAAACCCCTGCGGCTCATGGATCCCCTTCTGAAAGTCCCACTGAAGAGGGTCACCGTAAACACAAGTGCAAACGGAGCCACTTGGACCCCCCCCACCGAGTCCCTCACTATGCACACTGACTTAGATGAAGGAGAAGGTTCCCCCAGGTAGATGGCTCCTTCGGAAAAATTACGGAGATCCTCCACCAGAGGGGAGGTTGGTCATCCCCAAAACCTTCTGGGGATGACTCTGTGGTCCTGGAGGCCTTTGGCATGGGCCCATCTACTTCCTGGGTGTCCCCGCCAGAGGACCCCTTGGTGGATCTCATCACCATGAGGGCATGGAAGGAGCCTGACACTGTAGAGCCCATCCTCAAATGCCCTGACAAAGTTTTATCTCCCCCTTCTGACAGACAACCCTGGTCGAAAGGAGCCCCAGTTGATGCTGTGTTGGTTGCAGCGGCCACAAAGAAGGAACTAGCTCAGGAGAGTTCCTCAGTCCACCCTCCAGACAAAGAGTCTAGGTTGGTGGATAGGTTTTGGAAGCGTGTCTACTCCTCAGCGACCTTTTCTGTCCATGCACTGAATTATTTGGCACATGTGATTCGGCTTCAGTAAGACCTTGCTTTGGAATTTGCTGAGTTGCCCCCCCAGAGTCTTTATCGCCGCAGGACAGACAGTTGTTCTCGGCAAAAATGTCTACTCTGAAATCAGTCTCAAACACGTCAGTGTGGCTCCTCTCCCATGCCACGGAAGTAGCAGCTAGGGTAGCTGGGACAGGCATAGCCATGGAGGCGTCATGCCTGGCTCAGGTTGTCAGTTTCCTTTCATGGCGTCGTATATCAACGCTCCCTTCGGCTCTTCCCTTTTTGGGAAGACAGTACGTGACCCACTTGTCCAGAGCGAAAAGGATGGGAAGACTTTGTCTGCCATCGAAGTCCGCTTCTCTAACCCTCAGCGGTCCTTATCTAGGAATCAGAGGACAGAAGAAGATGTGGTTCTGAAAATCTCAGTTTTCCCGGGATTCTCAAGACAACTATTTCCCCAGAGGCAGAGGGGGACAGGATTGACGCTGACCCAGAGGTAGAGGGAGTCCTAGGAATTTCAGGTCTAGGGAACCCTTTTCTGATAGACCTGGTCAGCAGCCTTGAGGGGTTGCCCGACTGTCCTACTCTAGAGGCAGTCGGGGACAATTGTCCTTACACCCAGTGACATGGGAGTCCATTACGACAGATCGCTGGGTTTTACAGATAATATCCAGAGGTTGCTGTGTCCCATTTGTTGCCCCTCCATATATTACAAAACACCCCCCAGATGTTCCACACACTCACAGGGAGGCCGCAGCTATAGAGGATTCAAAGCTGCTTCTCAAACGAGCCATCGAATAGGTCCCCCCTGATCAGTCCGGATTGGGCATCTACTCAAGGTTCTTTTTGGTGCCAAAAAAGATGGGGGACCTCAGGCCCATTATAGACCTGTTAACATTAAACCTGTCGGTAGCCAAACAGAAATTCCGAATGGTCACCCTACAGTCCATTCTACCTTCTCTCCGAGAGTGCGACTGGATGTGCATGTGCTCATTAGACCTCTAAGATGCTTACTACCACATCAAAATACACAGAAGCTCCAGAAGGTATCTGCGCTTCCGGCTGGGCGCCAATTATTTTCAGTTCAGAGCCCTACCCTTTGGTCTCGCCACATTCCCCAGGGTGTTCACCAAGTTAATGGCAGTTGTAGGAGCTCACCTGAGGCTTCAGGGTATTCAGGTGTTTCCATACCTGGACGACTGGCTCTTTGCTGCACCCAACAAGCATCAATTGTGTCTGGCCTGAGATTATTTTCATTCGGTTGGCAGATCTTCTGGGAATTAGTCAGTGTTCACAAATCCCATTTGCAGCCAGTACAAGTTCTAGACTTCATTGGGGCACGGCTAGACACTTTGCAGATTAAGGTATTCTTAACTCCAGACAGGATCCTACACATCAGGTGCCACATAGCTCAGATACCGAACTCCAAGTCCTCAAAGGCGAGCAAGGTTTTCTGGGCTGTGGGCTCCATGGCTGCCGCCATATCGATTCTCCCTTGTGCGCTTTCACATGCGGGTTCTTCAATGGACTCTGGCTGTTCAATGGTCTTGGCTAGACCTGCCCATGGAATTTCTGATCAAGATCAGTCAAGTCTGCAGGACATCTCTTCTTTGGTGATTAAGTTCACCGGAGATATCAAAAGGATGCCCCTTCGCGTCATCTCCAGTCCAAGCCACATTGACCACGGACGCCTCCCAACTCGGGTGGGGGTGACACTGTTTGGGAAGGACAGTCCAAGGCACGTGGTCCCAGTCAGAGGCCAAGTTGCACATAAATGTTCTAGAGATAAGGGCAGTGCTTTTAGCGTTGGAAGCCTTTCACACAGTCCTCCCTCTCGGATTGATTGCAATTCAGTCAGACAACATGTCGGTTGTCTGGTATATCGACAAGCAGGGGGGAACCAGATCCTACCCTCTGTCACAAGGCCATGAGAGTATGGGAATGGGCGATCAACATCGGTCGGTTTCTGATAGCAATGCACATTCCGAGGTGCTCCAACATTTTAATCAACAGATTGAGTCGGGCCATTCTGATGCCTTACGAGTGGTCTCTGAAACAGTAGCGGAGGAGATCTTCCTTGTATGGGGTCAGCCTTGCTGCGATATCTTCGCATCTCCTTCCAATGCAAAGTGCAGCGAGTTCTTCGCTCTGATTCCCTCACCAGGGGAAATCCCCAGAGATGCTCTAGTCCATGCTTGGCCCCCCAGGCTTCTGTATGCTTAACCGCCATTGCCACTCATTCCGAAGTTTCTTCAGAAAGCTTGCCGACTATGGTGCAAAGTGATCCTTATTGTCCCGTTCTGGCCTTGTCAGGTTTGGTTCCCATTCCTGTGGTCTCATCTTGTAGCTCTCCCCGTGGGTTGTGGGTCCCTGCCCGGATATAATCTCCCATCCATCGGGGGTATGTCCGCCCAATCTGGGCAGCCTCAAGCTGACAGCTTGGTTGCCCCAGTTCCATTGATTGCCAGTTCTCCCGGTCTTTCATCCCCGGTAAAATCCATTCTGGTGGCTTCTCTTAAAGACTCCACTAGGAAACTTTATTGCAGTAAATGGAAGTGCTTTTCCATTTGGGCTTCACAGAGAAGTATAGATCCCTTTACAGCCCCTGTTCCAGCGGTGTTGGACTTCCTGGCTGGTATCTTTCAGCAAGGAGCTAGTTCCTCCACAGTGAAAGTACAATTGGCAGCCATTTCCAGTTTTCACGGTGGGGAAGACAACATGGCCTTAGCCTCCTCTAGGCTGTGTAAGGTTTGTCTTAAAGGTACTTTTCTGTTACGGCCGCCTGTCAAGGATTCAGTGCCTCCTTGGGACCTTACTTTTGTTTTACAGTCATTTGTGGCTCCTCCATTCGAACCTGCGGCTTCGCTGGATTTGAAATTTCTGTCCTGGAAGACCGCTTTCCTAGTCGCCATTACATCTGCTAGGAGAGTCTCTGAGCTTCAAGCTCTGTCTGCCGTGCCACCGTATTTGGTCTTCTATAAGGGTAGGGTCTCACTCCGTACTAACCCTTCCTTCTTACCTAAAGTGGCATCTGAAGCAAACATAAACAAGTCCATTAATCTGCCTGTTTTCTTTCCTAACTTCAAAAATAAAGGTGAATACAAACTCCCATTTGTTAGATGTTCATAGGCCGCTTTGTTTTTATCTTCATAGAACGAAGTCTTTCCGCAAGACTGACCAATTGTTTGTTTCCTTTTCCAAAGCATTTATGGGAAAAGCTATTTCTAAAGTTTCTTTGGCCAGATGGATCATTCTTTGTATTTCACATGCTTACACAGCAAAAGGTTTATCTCCTCCTGGTATTGTTAAGGCTCACTGTACCAGTTCCATGGCGACTTCTGCTGCTTTTTGGTCTGGGGTGCCTTTGGACGATATTTGTGCAGCAGCGACCTGGGCCAATTCACATATCTTCATTTTCCATTACAAATTAGATCTGATTTCGAGGGGTAGAGCATCCTTTGGCTCTGCGGTGCTCAGGAATATCCTTCCATAAGGGCCTCCCAGGATCGGAGTAGCTGGGGGACTCTGTCCCACAGGTTGCAGATAAAATGAAGTTAACTACTTCAGATAAAGAAGTTATGTACTCACTGTAACGTTCCATCTCAGTAGTTAACTTCATTTTTCTGCAACATTCCCTCCCTCCGCATACCTTGTCCTGTCTTTTCAGGATTGGTTTATTGGGTTGAGGTGCTTATGTTTTTAGTTGCAGCAAACTCGATCTGAGGGAAGAATGGAGATGTAGGGCATTATGGGTAAGGGGAGGAGCTCTGAGCTTGGAGCAGATGCTAGAAATAAAGTTGCCGGCTCGGATCCGTATATCCACATGTTGCAGAAAAATGAAGTATAACTACTCGGATGGAACGTTATGGTGAGTAGATAACTTCTTTTTTTCCTCTCTTTTGATTTGCTGCAGTCTTCAGAAGCACTTCTTTCACACACACACACACACACACACACACACACACACACACACACACACACTTGTATTCAAGTCTTATCTGTCAGATGAGATGACAAGTCAGTGCTGTTTGCATCTTGGTCATTGACAAGTGTGTCTGCTGTAAAATCAAGAAGACAATCTTTTGTTCTGCTAACTTTCAACTTTCTACCATTCATCTATATTTCCTTTACATTTTTCACCCATCTTTGAATTACTGTCCGCCCCCCACTGGCAGCACTGTACATTCACAGTTTGTTGCTAGAATTTCTTGGTGTCCACTAGTACTTTGTATATGTGCTGCTTGGTACTTCAGTGGATTGCTTTGGTTGGCTATGCAGGATATGTTAAGAGGTAGAAGGCAGAGTCAAATACTGTATTAAGTATGTAATTCCCTTTACTGAATGATTTAGTGGTGCTGCTCTTGAGTGCTTGGTTCTCAGGTTCCCATCCTGGCCTGGGGTGCCTGCTATGCTAAAACTGCATGTCCTTGTATTCAGGCGAGGTTTCCTCTCCAGTTCCAAAATACATGCCTGTAAGAGATACTTCACATTGCCCATAGGCTTTTTTATGGTTTACAGAGTGCATCTTGCAGTGAATTGGCACCCTGCCCAAAACTGATGCTCTGCCTTACACTAAGCGAGTATCAGTATATGTTACAGCTCCTCCCCAGTCCTGAAAAGATTTGGACAGGTATCCAGGAATAAGAGTGTCCTTTGTTTTATGTGCTATGTTCACCCATCCTTTTTATGGCCTGCTTTTAAATTGTGTATTCCTTCAGCTTTTTGTCATGGCTAAAGTACAGATGAGACTTTGTGAGAAAGTAAATCCTTTGTATTCTGTGCTCTCAGTTTCTTAATAGCAAAGCTAAGGTGGGTGATGGTTTTGGCTGCTCCATATGTAAGCTGTTACAGGAGTATGATTAACACTGTCTTTTTCCTACCATCCCCTGCAAGTGAACAAGATTATTTAAGTAGCCACTATATTTTAAAAGACTAACTGATGTGTATGCATTAGCGGCTGTAGCAAGGGGCTGGTATAACTCTGCCACCGTTAATATAATAGAGAGGGAAGGGGTATTGTCTAGCAACACTCTCCTTAGTGTTGGAAAACTCTTGGACCTTTTTTTTTTTTTTTTTTTTTATAACTACTGTATGATTAAGGAGGTGCTTATTAGGTGAATGTTTAAGGCACCATTTGTCCCAGCTACAGCTCTATTCAATAAAATGTTTTGCTCCCAGTTGTGTATACTTTACTGAAGTATAAATTTAAAGTGCATACACATCATGCACACTTGATTATACATGGCTGTAAATAGAAATGCAGCTATTTTTTTCTATCCTAACTTTCTTTTTTCTTTTCAGAGAATTTGCAACAAAAACTTAGTGAATTTCTTCCTCGAATGCTTGACTGTTCTGCAGAAATCATCGTTCTTAAGGAACCTCCAAAAATTCGTCCAACTTCACCCCATGATCTCTGCAGCAGGTTTGCAGCTGTCATGGAATCCATCCACAGTGGTTCAGCCGTCACTGTGACGTAAAAAATTTGTCTGCAAAGTTCCTGACAGCACTGAACTCCGTGATTTGTATTATGTGCCTGTAGTCAGGCCAGGTGAACTTGTTCTGAAACTCACAAATCCCAGAACTGATAGTAAAGCTGAAGGAATTGGGGTTTGATTCTCAGTGCTGTGGCATTAGCTGCTAAGCCCTAGTTTTTTATGGTGAGATGTTGAAGCTGACATTTTAAGAATTTTTTAGTTGACTGTTGTGGACATTAACCAGTTAAATGGAAGCACTGCTGTACCTGGAAAGCTGTATGGACGTATACACTTTGCTGTTCACATAGACTGTTCTTACAGGAGTCAGAGCAGATTGAGTGGGAACACACCTGTGGAGAAATATTTACTGTATTTGTACATTTTCACATATTGCTCCTTGCACTTGAAATGGTCTTTTTAGGCTGTGGGAAATAGGGGGACACAAAACACTAGTGACACAAGCTATGTAGTTACTTAAAACCACAAGCAAAACTGATGGGGATTCTGTGACGTTACAAAATGCCAGCTGTATGATGACCTGCAAATGTAAAGCCAGGTGTTACATCTCAGAAAGTATGCTTTCTGTTACCAAGTATTTTTATGTGCAATCGCTGTGTACATACAGTTGTCAGACATGAAATAAACTATTTTTGATTTTTTTAATTTAATGTTTGCAGAGATTAATATATGAAGTTAAAACAGAATGTTTGCAGTGCTTAAGACGAGTGGAGGCAAGACATGAAAGACAGTCTGGTTGAGCAGAAACAATAATTATCTACATACAGATGTGTTTTCTTCCACTGTTATTTTTCCTTTCTTTTACTATAACCCCTAAAGTGCCATGTACAAAGAATACGTGGCATACTTCTCATTATTCCGACTGTGATTTTGTAATGTCTGCACACTGTTTCTCCTTTCCTTGAAATCTCATTTTTATGTTTGGAATTTTTGCAGTATGTAGTGCAACTAGTGACATTGTATTATGCGGTTTCACCAAGTTTTGTTTGTTCACAAGTTGCAGTACAAGTGGAAAAACATGAACTTTGATGCCTGTAGTTGAGTCAAGTTTGTCAGATGGATGGCTGCATTTTAGGAAGTTTTCGAAAACTTGCAATTTTATCACTGCTGCTTTTGTAAGAAAGTTTCGACAAAATCAGAGGAAATCAAGAATAAATCTCTGCAGGCCTTGTTTCCATAAATTCTTGCAAAATAAATTCAGGGTCTAAAAAGAGTTTTCCTTTGTGGGGGAACATTTCTGTTTTTATTTTCTGTTGATGTTTAACATTTGTCTAAGAAATTCCTTAAGTCAGGGACACGTGCTCTATGCTACAGCTCAATGATATCCTATACTGCAGTGTAAAAACATGCCAAGTCCGTTTTATACCATTCACACAGTTCAAACCTCAGTCCTGATTCATGTTAGTGAAAAGCTCGCCAATCTTCCAGATGTCTTTCTGGCCATCAGATGATGAACCAGGACCCTTTTTGGCACTGTTTCTTACTACCTAAGAGTAAGGCACGACAGGGAAACATCACCATAAATGCCATTGATTCAACACAGCAACCCACAGACATCACTGGCGGAACTCCTGGCCAACCTCTGTGGAAGAGAATTGTGGTATTCAGAAGATTAATGCATGGAGATTAGTGTGAGGGTTACATATTCAGCCCCAGGTTACTATGAGAGCAATATCAGAGGAACCAAAAATTGGAGGATAGGCCATGGTCAAGCATTTGTAGAGCCAAGTCCAATTTTCAGACTTTGCAGTCTTGTCTTTGCAGATGCTGAGCTTGTTCTTGGGTAGTTAGAGTTCGAGGATGCACCTGTCTTTATCTTTGGTAGACTAGGAGGAGCCAGGATATGTGTATCACCATCTTCCATCCCTGAAGGTGGCATGCTGGGGTTTGGAATGCTCCCCATCCCCCCTGATCAGCCACAACTTCCAGCCAGCCTGATACTGTGGAGTGGAATTATTCCTTCAGTTACCAGCCCATGGTCAGGAGTGGTCAAAGCAGAAGACTTCCCCTTATGGTTCCTCCCTTTGGCCACTGTAGACTCCTGTAATCAAGGTCATGAGGGGGCCGTCCACATCTTCCCATGGAAGGTCTTATAGTTCAGAGCTTACACTTCAAACAAATGCTTGAAATCTGGTAAGAACTGGAATCCTTTATGGGGGAACACAGCCTTTTGTAAATATAGCCTGATGTCAGCAGTGGGTCTGATGGAGGCACCTCATTTCTTTTCGTCATCTTTGGTTTGTATACTTTCAAGTGCTAGATCCTTGTTGGCTAATCTCATGCATTTTTTAATTTATTTATGTTTGTATGTGTGCTAAGTTTGTTTACCAGGGAAGTGTACTAATCTTAATGGACCAGTTGCAGGCATAAACTGGGTGAGCATATCACAATGTAAAACAGACATACTAGAGGAAAAAAAGTATGTATAAAACTTAAAAGAAGAACCATTTGAAAGATATTGTATAAATCTACACAGAAAAAATAATGCCACTTTGAACCATGAATGGACTAGTAATAAACATGGGAGGAAAGAAGGAAAAAAATGGGAGTGAGAGAGAAGGGTGCAAAAAGTAGAGCAGAAATATCTAGATGGGTGTAGGTGAAAGAGTGATTAGTAATACTAGTGTGATTTAAGTGATGTGCTCTGTTTGGTGACATTGGCATTTAGCTTGAGTAAAGGGGGTATTTTTCGAGTTGATTAGTTGCAGGTGTGATCAGATTGGAGATGGACTGCGTAAGATATCCCAAGGTTATGTGAGGAAATTTTAGGATTGAGCTTGTGAGTAAGAGGAAAAAATTAGTCTGGAGTGAGGATTTTGTGGAGCAGGGAGCCCAGTTAGAAGTCAGAACAATGTTTAATTGTGAGCTGTGTATTTGTGTGAGATTCATTGGATATGAGGAGGACCATGACATCCGCATATAATATGTTTAGTATGTGTGGGAGGTCTTAAGGAAATTTATTAATGAATATAGAGAAGAGAGGAGGTGCGAGAATAGATCCCTGAGGGGACACCTTTAGAATTAGAGATGGAGGGTCCTACTTTAACTGTATAAGATCTGTTTCAGTGAATGCCTTTCAGCAAAGAAAGGGAATCTTCACTAATGCCAGTTTCGTTAATATTTTGTCGCCTCACAATAAGACGTTGTTCTGTTCGATTCTCAGCTAAAGCATCTTCTGTGTGGAGACATGCGTGAATGGGCATACCTTCATTGAAGGTTGTGCGTCAGGGCTGGCAACACGGTACGTAAAAATCTACTGCCGATCATTAGCGGACCGGTGTTCCGCTGTGGCGACCCCTAACCAGGAAAAGCCAAAAGATACAACAAGTAGGAGGTGGTCTATGACGTCGGTATCATACAGGGAGTTTAAAGACGGAGAGGCCATTTCTAAGCTTAAAGCGAAGAACTCCTACCCATATTTTAGAACCCCCCTCTCTTTATCTTTTAATGAAATGGTTAGGCTTATGACATCCTTTATGGGCTTATATTTGATCACTATTCCGTTCTGTCAGAAGTGCTTTAATTTGTGTGCATGTTTTTCTAAAGAAGAAAGAGGAACAGCAATGTATCATCTACCTCTTACAGTGAGTAACAGCAAAAATGACATTTCTGTACTCTGGAAGCAACCAGACTGTTTGTTTCTGTGATTCCCAAGATAGTCAGGGCTCTTTGAAAGCCTCCAGTTGAATGAGGCAAGTTCTTGACTAGGCACTCCCAGGTAAATTTGTCTTTGATCTTTTCATTTCAATACAGGGTCCAGAGACTACAGCATTTTGCTGCCTTGCCTATTACCATGATTCTTAAGCCCTGGATGGGACTGGTAAAGGAAATTTCTCCTTTACTACATTGGAATCAGAGATGTTGACTATTCATCTCATCTGGTCACATTCCTGTTCTCAAAAGCAGACCAGGTACAAGAGAAGCTTTCATCCCTTCCCATGTCTAAACTCAAAAATACATTGTTTGACTTTTAGAGGGCCCGAAAGTAAATATGTTCTCTCTGTCCCCAAGTCTGGACTTCGGGATGAAGAGGCAAAGACTTGAATCTAAACAGCAGGCTTCTGTGTAACCTTCTGCAGTTTCTACGCGGCAAGCAATAAAGCTAAGGCCACTGGCTCAGGCATGTGCCTTTCCAGGGTTGCTGACTGAGACAATCCTCTCTTAGTTCAAAAATTTTAACCCAGATTTTTCTTTTATGGACGTCCTGTTCACTGAATTTTCTCATGACCTGGTGGATAATTTGCTGAAGAGAAACTACTCAACATAGTCATCGCACATCACACAATGTGTTCTTCTTTTCCACCCATCATTACCCCCTGCGCCTTTTCATCCAAGTCATCCCTATATTAGAATTTCATTGGGCACCAGCCCTGGCCAAAGGACTACAGTTGTGAGCTTAAGAAAAGCAAGAATTTGTGTGAATAAGGTTAATGTATACTAGGTCACAGAATGTGGCATCTCAGTGCATTTCTCCTACACCAAGATACAATACTGTTGCTGTTAGTATGAACGAGTAGCATGGGTCGTGAGGCCTACACCCCCCCCCTCCTTCAGCAAAAAAATTTAAAAGGTGCAAGAGCGAGTTTGATATATATATATATATATATATATATATATATATATATATATATATATATATATATATATGTGTGTGTGTGTGTGTAATTTTTTTTTTGTTTTTGTTTTCTTTATTGGAATCAAAGTTTAATTTTTGAAGTGTCCAGGCTTGTTATCAGGTCTTCAGTTTAATTTCTCCAAGTCTTTTGGTTTTCATATGTTCATAAGCGTTTACTAGGCTAATGACCACAAGGGCCTTTTTAAGCCTAGCCATGTATCCCAAATCTCTGACAAGTTCTGATACTCTTGATATGTGTAAGCATGGGTCTGGCAGATGAACCATTTACAGGTTACCTGTGTCCAGTAGAGACATAAGTGTCAAACCAGGGATGAATTTCCAGTTTCTCATCCAATTATCGAAGTTGTACTTGAATTGGGTTAGGGAGAAGCTCTGCTTCACAGGGATGGGGAGCCTGTCCCATAGACTGGGTAGTCCCTGGGATACATACCTATCTCTTCAGCAGGTCCTATTTATATCACAGGCAAGGTTTATATATTTAGAACGGGTTGTTCTGGTGCTGTTTATTTTGTGCATATGCAGGAGGTCCATTAAAGTGGGGGTCTGATAATGCCATCTATGCCAGGCATAGATCTCCCCTCAAAAGCCTGTAGGAGACAGGATACAGAGATGGGGCTTTGAGGTGGTCTGCATAGGACATTTTACTTACGCCCTGTATTTTAGTGAGGAACCTCTGTGGACATTCCAGTTGATGGATATGCCTGGTTAGGTACATAGCAAAGGGGGCATTCTACTCCATAGGTCTGATGAATGCTGAATACAGTCGAACAATGACTTCCTTGGACTTGGATACCATACCTTTGTTTATATGTTGCGCAACATAGAATTTCCTCACCATTGTAGACACATGATGATCAAAGGCTAGATTACTATCTGTGTGTCCCTAAGTCCCTGACTACTGGGTCAACTCTAAGGGGGTGGGTTGTCAATATGATAGTTAACAGGGATGGATGACTTCCCAAAGGATACTATTATGCATTTCTTGGCATTTAGTTTTAGTCCATGGCTCTCACACCAGTTGTTTGTGTCAGCCCCTCCTGGGGAACATTTGTGTCTGTGTGAGATTCAGTGACAGCTGCTAATTTCCAATCATATGCAAATTTAGTCAGCCAGAGACCATTCACATTGGCCTTGACCTCTGAGAAGTAAATGCCAAAAAGGAGCGATCCAAGGACTGCTCTCTGAGGGACTCCACTTGTGACTGGCCTCTTTGTAGAGGTGGACTCCCCAATTCTAACTTCCTGGGTCATGTCTGTGAGCCAGTTGGCTATCCACTGGGTGACATACGAGTTTGTACCTAACATCTCGAGTTTGTCAAAAGTGCCTGTGTGGGGTATTGTCAAATGCCTTGGCCAGGTCAAGGTAGGCAATGTGAACAATTTTGCCCTCACCATTTGGTTCGATGACCTTCTCAGAGTTGAGTAAGCATGATCTGTCCTTGAAGAAACCAGACTGGGTTGGGTCCAGTATCTGGAGGTTTACTGTATCTCTGTTGATCATCTCCATGATAATTCATTCCATGGCTTTACATATAAGACTAGTGAGACTTTAAGGGTCTGTAGTTTCCTGGGTCTGTAGATGGCCCACCGTTGTGCAGAGGGATGACTGTTGCCTTTCTCTATTCATGAGGCTCGAAGCCTGTTCAGAGGCTACAGTTAAATAGTAATTACAGATGCCCTGATAGGTCATGTTTCATGCTATTTAGAAGGCATCCTGGAATATTGTCTGGCCCCATTAATGCAGTGTTTTTGGTCTTAGAAAGAGCATTAAGGACCTGTTCCCTAGTGATAGTAGGGGGAGTTATATTTGATAATTCCTGAGGAAAGGTTGAGTGGGAGAGAGGAGTAAAGTTGGATCTGAATTTATCAGCCAGGAAGTTTTTACTGTATCTTCTGGCTCAGTGTAGGTGGCTCCATTGACAATGAGCTCTGCACACAATTGTGTATTGCCTTTGAGGTTCCGGGCATAGCTAAAGAATGCTTTGTGGTTGTCCTTGGTCTGGGAGGTCAAACGTTCCTCAAATTTGGCTTTGGTAGACTTTATTTGTCCTCTGAGTTTTAGCTTGAGAGTGATTTTATCCTGCTGGGTGCTGCATCTCCTAATTGTTGCCATGATTTTCTTCCTTCTATTATACAGCCTATTGATTTTGTGATTTCACCAGGGTGGCTTGTTTTTTGAGTTAGTTCTGCACTTCCTAGTGGGTATAGCTGCCACTATGCAGGTATTAACATGCTTGTACAGGGTTTCTGTGAACAGTTCTGCATGTGCAGCAGTGTTTTCAGGGTTTATGGGGGCTTGATATTTTACCAGATTCTCACTTAATAGCAGGAGGTTAGCCTTAGAATAGTTCCTTGAATATTCTAGGTTTTATTTTTAATTCAAAGGAGACCAGAGAAACATTATAGTTGGGGGTGTGAAGCAGCCTCCCATATTATTGAGGACCAGATCCAGTATGGTTGCACCCCTGGTTGGTGTATTGACTATCTGGTCCAGGGAGGTTGTGTTTACAAAATCCAGGAATCTCTGTGCATGTACATTTGGTATTGTATAGGATTCCCAGTTAATGTGGGGTAATTAAAGTCACTCATGAATATGGTATTGGGTTGGATGGTTAGTGTTTCTAATAAGTTTAAATGCATGGTATGGGTTTCCTGGATCATAGCGGGAGACCTATGACTTGCAAGGAAGTGGTATTGGATTTTACCAATGGTGATTTGAACATGGAGCAGCTCAAGTCATTGTCCTGTTTGACCAGCCTTGAAATATATTGACTTTTGCTGTAAATAGACACCTCCACCTTGACCCTGCCTTTGAAGTAGCTAGCCTAAATGTGTGGAAAGCATTATAACCTTGCACTGTTGGTGTGCTCTACGTGGCTTTAAACTATACTTAGCAACCACACAGACGTCAGCATTCTGTAAGGTAAAGAGTGCTTCTAGGACGTGGAGTTTTTTGTTTAGACTCCTAGCACAGAGCAATAATACGTTTAGATGTTCTTGGTTTTGATTTGCTGTCAGAAGTACTTTCAGTTTGGCATTGCCTAAAAAAGGCACGATGGGGAAGACCATGTTTTAGCTAATATTCAAAAGCCTAGAGGGGAGAGATGCAGACCATCCCTGGCAAAGCATCATGGTCTGCTGACCATCTTCTTCCATACTGACAAATATAGCACGCCCATAGAATGACGCCAGAAACTAAGCCAATTATTACAGTTCATCATCTTTTGTTCATATTGTGGCATCATCCTTGGAGAAGGTAAAATGCTGCTCAGTACTAGGCTCATACCCGAGAGCTCCACAATGTCTGTCTTTATATAGTCTAGGGAGGTACATCTCAGGTCATTTACTCCCACATGGACTATGAGTCATATTTGTAATTGTGGTCCAGTGACCTGAGCGCATGCATAATGTGGCGGATCCTAGCCCCTGATGAGCAGCTTGACCATAACTTTCTCCTTAACCTGGTGAGAGGGACATCAGTGTGTCTCATGATGGAGTCTCCAATGACTAGAATGTTGGATTGCGTGGTGGCTTGCCTTATGGGCTTAGAGGCAGAGGCTTCATGAGATGTAGCTCTGTGTTGATGTGGGTGTTGTTTTGAAAGAGCACATTTGGGGCTGCTGAGGTTATTTGTTATGTGTACTTCGTCTAGGAGGTCTTTGTGATTTAGGAAGATTACGTGCAAGTGCCTCAGCATATGTGGGTTGATATGTCTGCTTTGAATTGTGCGTGATGGGTGCCGTGTATGTACTACTGACAACCTTATTGACATTAGAAGTACTTTTATGTGAGAGCTATGCCTCCAGTGACATTGTGTAAATACATTTCTCACATACCATATCAGTTTGTTTGAGAAGTAACTGGTTGTCAGTAAACATGAGGCAATTTCTGCATTGCCTCAGGATGCCCAGGTCCACCAAACCGGTAATGGAGGAAAGTTCATATCCATGGCAACAGATCTTTTTTTATTGATTAGACAGTTGGAGTGAGAATATCAGTCACTTTCAGGAGTATCTGGTTTGCAACTATGTGGACAATGCTTGTCACTGAAAACTAGTTGTCCTGTGTGCAACTAGACGTTGGAGAAATTTCAGTTGTGCTTTCACAGGAAAAATGCCACTCAAGGTGTCTGAGTCTGCACAGAGCACTGCCAAACACTTGAGGGGAAACTAATATGTAGACCCTGAGAATTTAAGGATGAAGTATTTAGGCAGATATTCTGAAGTTAGTAACAAATCAAGCAGTACTTACTGAAAACAAAGAATTAGCTTGCCAAGAATGATGGAGGGGAGTTGCATGAATGGCTACTGTCAGGCTACTACTAATGCTGGTCTCACCACAGCTTCACTCTGTTGGGACACAATGCTCCTTTGCTTCTTCTGTCACCAGAAGCAAAATGTTAGCACCAGTCCCAAGAAGAGAAGCAAGCCACAGCCTGTTTGGTGATGCACAGTCTTGTCCCAGATGATGCAAGGGTCTGTAGGCTTACAGCCTTTTTCTTGTCGATGTCTTAAATAGCAACCAGACTAATCAGGAATGCTAAGCACTGACTCTCCAACCATAAGCAGCCAGGAATCAATGCACTCTGCTCCTTCTCTCACCTGAACCAGAATGTAAGCACACATTCCAAGCTGTCACCTATAAAGCAGTTATTAGGCTTTCTGGTGATCAGCAGTCTCCAGGAAATAATGTCCCTGTACTTCTTTCACCAGGAGAAAACAGAAGAACTAATCCCAAGGTGATTGAGAGGCAGAATGTGGGCTCTCCAATAACTGGTGGTCTTGCAACAGATGTTTAAACGTAAGATGAAGAAAATGGTTTATCATAAACTCTGCAGTGTGCATTAAGCAGTTAGATATGAAAGTCGATAACTTAAGTTTTAGCTGTCTAGGTGGAAAGCCACTATTTTTAAAAGAGCAAGATAGATTGAAAGGGGGGCATTTTTACAGTGGGATGGCCAATAAATTTAAATAGTTGAAGGGGACTGATTTCACAGAATTATAATTTTGTGCTTACACCAGCCAAAGGAGCGAGGGAAGGAGATATATGGTCAAGTTAACCTAAGGGGCAGGCAACTAGAAAGAGAGTGGTGTTTAAGAACACAACACTAACAGTGTGGGAGGGTGGGAAAAAATTCTAACTGAAGAGACAGCTGTCATCTCTTTTCAAGTTTTAATATGCAGTTAAAAGCAGAATACAGGTAAAACAGTGTGAAGAAAACAAATCACAGTATACAAAATAAGAAAAGGCAATAAAGAAATACAAAGTAGAAGAAATCAAAAGCAAACTAACCTTTCTCTCACAGCAGTTTGTGGCAGAGTTTGTGTGAGCTTTTCCATTAAAGCTTTGGCATGTTTTATTTTACCGCATAAATAGAATGTTTAGTTCCTAGCTCCACTCCCTCAATTCACAGACTATTAACTTTAACTGACCTGTTTTAACTTCTGTGTGACTCCTTAATTGACCTGTTCTAATTTTTGTCTGACTCACAAGAGACAGTTATGGTCTCTCCAATTTTTAATGTGCAATTAAAAGAAGAATACAAGTAAAACTGTGTAAAGAAAACAAATCACAGTATACAAAATAGAAAAAAGCAAAGTAATACAAAGTACAAGAATTCAAAATCAAACTCACCTTTCCCACACAGCAGGCTGTGGCAGAGTCTGGGTAAGCTACCATGACTGAAACAGACCCAATTCCAAAGTCTGGGCATGATTAAGGTTCAAGAAGTTAGTATTTCAGTCTTTAATGTTAGCCAAAAGTGCTCTTTGTAGCAACTGCAATGTGCCCAGAATTGACTCCTGCAATTCATAAGGAGTTGCAAGTATTGGTAGCATATCTAACTATGACTGAATTGTTTTTTTTATGAAACCCACTGCTACTACTACTACTGTTGGAACTGTCAAGATATTTTTCTTCCACATTGCTCTCATTTCTGCTTGCAAATCTTGGTATTTTATGATTTAGTGTCTCTCTCTACTTGAGACATTGTAATCCCTAGGTGTAGCAATTGTAATAATCAGTACTACTTTTGTCTTTTTTCATGGACTACTACTTCTGATTTTCTCGCATGTATTTTTATTTTTTTTTTTTTTAATTATTGGTAATGGGTGATCCCATATGAATGATGTACACCTCATCATGCTCTATAATGCGTTGTGGTTAATGTTTCCAAGGCTTTTCAGCTGCTTGAATATTGTAGTGTTTGCACAACCCTGTGATGTACACTTCATCATGCTCTATAATGCTTTATGGTTAATGTTTCCAAGGCTTTTTAGCTACTTGAATATTGTAGTGTTTGCACAACCCTAAATGCAACAATTCTTCCACATTATTGTGCCTTTCAGTGTACAGGCCTCCTACCATGAGAATATTGTACCCAAAAGGTGTGCAATGGTTTCCTTTTTTTTTTTTTGTATCAAAACTCTGATTTGTCTCTCTCTTCCACATGTTTGGTGTTTACATAGTCCATTGTCCTGTGCTGCCATTATTAACCTTTCATCCTTTGCATTCATCTCACCTCTCCTTAACCATACCCACGTGAAATCCTAATCAACATGAGGTTGTTCCTGGAGATCTCTATACTTGCCACTATATTTGTGACTTTTTCACATTTATTTCTTTCATCTGATCCTCCTTAAATTCTCTTGTTTTTTTTTTTTTTTTTTTTTTGGCACATTCATTTGCTGTCTACTTTTGTTTTGATTTCCATTACTGCTTGCCACCTGAATGTTTCTGCTAAACTAACCAGAGGGTCATCTTAGATTTCCTCTCCATGTTGCAAAACGTATGCAGTTCCACGCTCACAGATCTATACATGTAATCAGTTTCAAGGAGACTCATACCTCCTTCAGGGCATGCAATATATAATTTGGTATACACTGATTTTTACATATTTGGTAAGCCTGAAGCATTTTTCTTGTTTTTCTGTCCATCTGATACTTTTTGGGGCCAGTCAATCACACAAAAATTGTTAATTAAAACAGATCAAATTGTTTTGGAGCCTGGACTTTATTCCTAGATGTTGAGCCTGTTTTCAGTATTAATTTTTGTCATCTGAAATATTCCTTACAGAGTTTTGTTCTCACTTGTTCACGTTTTATTGTTGATCCTTCATCAGTTCCCAAATATTTATACACTCCTTCCTGATCAAGTTCCTGTATATCACATTGCTGTCCTATGTTGATATTTTCTTGGTACTGCAACTTTCCTGCTTTAAATGTTGCTTTTCCACATTTATCAAGACCAAATGTCATTAACATCTGTAAAAGTTTTAACTACTTGCAGTTATGCTGTCAGCTCCTTATCTGATGAACTATACAGTTTTAAATTGTTCACAAAAAGTAGATGAGAAATCTTTAAGCAAGGTTTTCTGGGAGCCAAATTGTAAAAAAAAAAGGCCAAATCTGTTAAGTAAACAGCTTAATTGGTTGATGACGAGACAAAACAGTGGTGACAAAGAATCTCCCTGGATTATTCGCTTTTAATTTTTATCCCTTTATCCACAGTTTTTTGTGGTCACTGTAATGTAGTTTATAAATGTAGGATGGATCTTGTACATCTGTAAGCACTCCAAGCCATACTTAGATTTTCCCCTTTTTACAATTCACCATTATTGCTTTATTTATCATCAAATGATCCTTTGTTCCATATGACTTTCTTTTTTATCTTCTTCTATTGCCATGATCGAATTTATAGCTGTTTAGAAGAAAATTCAGTCTTCATCAGTTCCAGTATGTAGTTTTGTACAGTGTTTGAAGGCAAGTTTTTGATCTGTAGTTTTTAGGATGGCTTACGGGTTGACTCTTAAGGAGAAGTATCATTTTTCCTGCTAACTAGGTTGGTGTCTGTTACCAATGCTCACATAAGTAGTTCTTAATTAAGGCTAAATCTTTGTGTAAAAACATTAATGCTTTTAGCCAAAAGTTAGGTATTGCATTTGGGCTGTGGTTTTACATTTAGGAGCTTTTCTTAAATTTTTTTCAGTTTCTCTGTCCATTATTTCATCTGTTGCATCCTGTACACTTGAACTCCTGTTTCTATGCATTCAGCATCTTTATTCACAGGGTCATCATAAATATTTCTTCAAAATGTGTCTTGTTTCTTTTTTTTTTTTTTTTTTGGTGTTTATTTTTGCTTTGTTTCCCAGTTCTCTGTAAAACACTTTTGGGTCATCTATGAATTACTTATTTTGTACATTTCCTTTATATTTATCTTCATATTTTCTAAGATGTTCGTGTTACACTGCTGCAGTCATTACACTTGGTTATCCTGCCATCAGGCAGTCCCTCAGTCGGCCTGAGTTCCAAAGTCTTGGTCCAGCGTCGGTTGCTGTCGCTTATTCCCTGACAGTGCAACAGGTGTATATAAAATGCAGCCGACGCCATTTTTTTTCAGTCTTTCTTGCCGCGCGGTGCCCGAAGCAAAAGCAGTTCGCAAGTGCTGGTCCACCAACTCCTGAGATTTTCATTCCGAATCCAGAGCCGAAGTCTTCTACAAAGCTAAGTACCCCATTGGGAAACTTTTTCTTGCCTCAGACCGATGTCAGTAAAAGTTAATAACTGTATTTCTTGTGGGAAGCAAATACCACATAAGGATTTCCATTCTTATTGTATCCCATGCCTAGGCCCAGAACACGACGTCACAGGTTTTCTGTTTTGTGCTAGGTTTAACAAGCGCACTATTAGTCTGTTTGATTTTGCCCGACATTATTTTGGCAGAAAATTCAATTACACTATGCCGTCGGAACTACAGACGACCGAAATACACAAAAAGCGCAAAGACAAGGATAGGCATCTGAGGCCCAAAACTGACGACCAAGCCTCTTCTAGGCCAGTCGCCGGTTCTTCGGTTTTCAGCGAGGCACCTTCGCAGCCCCTGACGACCGCTTCTTTAGGACCACAGGCCACCTCTGACTCCCACGTGGAGATGGCTGGGCCTTCGGATGCACCAGATTTACAGCCTACCGAGACTAACCCTTCAGAGGGATCCGGAGTAGCTGAACAACCAGTAGCTTTAGAGGGTGTTTTCAGACATACTCAGTTAACTATTAAATCTTCTGCTAAGTCTAAAACTCCTTTAAAAACAAAGAAACAACTTCAACATTCACCAGGACAGGCCTCCATGCCTAAGAAACAAATGCTCAAAATGGCCGAAGACTTAATCACTCTGATCAAGGGGTCCCATCCCCCTCCTGATAAAAGGCCTAGACAGGATGCAGACTATGACTCATCCGACCGGGTATCCATCTCCTCAGATTCATCCTCAGACCTAGGATACTCTTTACCCCCTTATGAGGATTCTGATGCTGAGGAATAGATTCCTTCAGCCTCTCTGCCAGAGGACTACTCCTTTGGGGAAACCTTGCATACCATGAGGGAGCACTTCCATTGGGAGGGCCAGGATTATTCAGAATCCAAGAAAAGGCTCAGAGATTTCCTTTTATTACCTCAACACAGACTCCTTGCTATTCCGCCAGTGTTAGATATTGTGGATGATGTGTTTTCTGAATCCACTTTAAATCCTGATTCTTTACCTCCTGCTCCAGTTAAGCCAGACAGATACTACAGAGTCCCTGACTCTCACAAATTTCTTTATAAAAGCCCTGTTGCTGACCCTGAAACTATTTCTCAGGGTCCCAAAGGGGTAAAGGCCTCTTCAGCAAAACATCCAGTCCCCTCTGACAGAGATTCCAGAGCATTAGACAGATGAGGGAAGAAAGTATATACATCTGCAACTTTAGCAATGAGGGCCTTAAATTGCCAGTTTCACATGCTAAAATATCAGCAATATCTGATGTCTCAGTTGAAACAAAAAATGCTTCCAAATTCAGATCCTCCTAATTATAAGGAAATGCAGGATTTATTGCATGCAGCTGAACAAGTGGGAAAACATACTTTGCAATGTGGTTTTGATTCATTAGAGGCCTCCACTAGAGCAGCAGTTACAGAATCTGTCATTAGAAGACATGCTTGGTTAAAAGAACCGACGTTACAAGATCATGTTAAAGCAAAATTATTGGATGCACCTTTGCAGCAGGATGTTTTATTTGGAGTTAGGGCAGAAGAGGTATTAAAGAAAATGGAGGATAAGGCAAAATCTGTGCAAACTCTGAAGGATTTCTTACAGGTTCAGCCTCCTCAATTTAGCAGAAATTGGCCAACAAAGAATTGGTCCTTTCCAGTTACAGACAGACCTCAAAGGGGCAGATAAAGATGTCCAAGAGGTAGAGGTCAACCACGACAATGGGGTGCATCAACCCAGAAGAAGGAGAAGACCGGCCTCAACCTTATAAAAAAACAGCCCCAATGACTTCCCACTACAGCTGCCAAACACTTCTCTCTTGGCAGCCCCCTTGGGAGGAAAACTGGCACTTATGATCACCAAAGCCAAATGGGTTCTCAACATTTTATCTCAAGGTTACAGGTTCCACTTTCACACACTGCCAAGGTTAAAAGGAATGCCAAATCTGCCACCAAATCAATGGACAGAGGCTCAAAGACAAATTACAGCACTCATGGACATGAGAGCTATTCAAAAGGTACCAACACAGGAGCAAGGACAAGGATTTTACTCAAGACTCTTTCTGGTTCCCAGAAAGGACAAAGCCTGGAGGCCCATTCTGGATCTTTCTTCTCTAAACACTTACCTGAATATTCCAAAATTCAAAATGTTGACACTACATCAGCTTCTTCCCATGCTGGGCAAGAAAGCTTGGCTCGTAACTTTTGACCTCAAGGAGGCATACCTGCATGTCCCTATCAGACAAAACTGCAGAAGATACCTCAGATTCATAGCTGGTTCAATGCATTACCAATTCTCTGCACTGCCCTTGCACCCAGGGTCTTCACAAAGTGCCTGGCACCAGTAATTGCATTTTGCAGACAAAAAGGAATTCAAATTTATCCGTACCTGGACGACTGCCTGATTCAAGCAGAGAGCAAGGACATTCTTCTAAAGCATCTGGCATTCGTAAAAAAGTTAAATTGCCTAGGATACACAGTAAACGAAAAGAAGTCAAAACTAGTGCCCTCACAAGAGATAATATTCCTGGGTGCCAGCTTAAATACAACGGCCCAGATGGCTTATCTCACGCCAGACAACCAAGGACAACTGTCTCAATATTTTCAGTTGATGGCAACAAAGACCCAACTCCCTGCAAGAAAAATTCTGCAAGCCTTGGGTTACATGGCATCTTGCATACTACTAATTCCATATGCATATGAGGAAACTACAATGGTACCTAAAGAGTGTCTGGTCTCGACACTGTCACAGTTTGGAAACAGTAATACCACTAAACTAATTCCTTGCCTACAACAGGAGTTTCGATGGTGGGCTCAAGCATGTCACCTCAACAAGGGACAGCCTTTCACTCAACCCACAGCCAGGCAAACACTGACAACAGATGCACCGGATTACGCCTGGGGAGCACATATGGCAGGAAAATGTATTCAGGGCAAGTAGCCTGCAGAACAAAGGCATGTTCACATCAATCAAAAAGATGCTAGCTGTAGAAAATGCCCTTATAGCTTTCAAGGACCACCTGCATCCAGGACAACTACTACTAAAGACAAGACAACACCACAGTTATGTGGTACATAAACAAGCAAGGGGGCACTCATTCTTATCCCCTCTGCAGACAAGCCATGACCTTGTGGAACACCGCTCTAACCTATCAAGTTCATCTGCAAACACAATTCCTGCCAGGAGAGAAAAACACACTGGCAGACGATTTAAGCAGAAACATCATGGATCCGCACGAGTGGAAATTACATCCACAAATATTCATAATGATAACACAAAAATGGTGGAGCCCGGACATAGATCTGTTTGCGTCCCCAATGAACTGCCAGCTACAGAAATACTGCACAAGGACTTACCACCCACAAGCATGGAAAGTGGATGCCCTCTCATTCAGCTGGAAAAACCTACAAGTATATGATTTCCCATCACTACCTCTCCTTCCAAAGGTACTCATAAAAGCCAGGCAAGAAAAGCCAAAGATGATCCTGATTGCCCCAGACTGGCCACGCCAGCACTGGTACCCAATCCTAAAGAACTTAGCACAGCGTCCACCCTGGATTTTGCCTCAAATCCCACATCTTCTGACTCAGCACAACAATCAGATACTTCACAGCCAGCTAAAGACTTTAAACCTGGCTGCATGGCAGATTCCTTAGTCAAGCAAGCAATGCCTCTCTCCAAAGCTGTTATGGATGTCATTCTGGAGGCCAGAAGACCTAGCACCAGGAAAGTCTATTCAGATAAATGGAAGAGATTCTGAGCCTGGAACCAGGCTCACAGCCGTCACCCTCTTGTCCCAAATATTCCTCAGATACTACAATATTTAACTAAGATGCTGGACAAAGACCTCTCCTTTTCATCCATCAAGATCCCCGCCTCTGCCATCTCTGCTCACTACAACACGGACCCACCTATTTTTTCTAATCCTTTGCTAAAACAGTACCTCAGAGGGGGTAAAAACATAAGACTGCCCCGTAGAGCACCAACTCCAACTTGGAACCTCAACTTCGTGTTGGAAAAATTAACTTTACATCCTTTTGAGCCAGCTAACTCAGCAGTTTTAAAATATGTCTCTTGGAAAACTGCTCTGCTCCTGGCAATGACCTCAGCACGAAGAGTTTCAGAATTACAGGCACTAATGGCAGTGGAACCTTTCATCATTTTCCACCAAGACAAGGGTGTCTTTAAGAAAAAACCCTACTTTTATGCCAAAGGTGGTATCAAGTGTGGCTCTAAACCAAACTATTCACTTGCCAACTTTTTATCCAAATCCAAAGAATAAAGGGGAGAGACTTCTGCATTCCTTGGACATATACAGGCAGTTATGCTTCTACTTGTACAAAATGAAAGCTTTCAGAAAAACTGAGCAATTTTTTGTAGCATATGCTGCAGGAGCACAGGGAAAAGCCATTTCAAAACAACCATTTCAAAATGGATAGGACACTGTATATGCTTCTGCTATACACACCATGGGAAAACTGTACCTAACAGCATTAGGTCTCATTCCACCAGGGCAACAGCCACTTCAACTGCCTACCTCAGAGGAGTACCTACCAAGGACATTTTGGAAGCAGCAACTTGGAGTTCTGTACATACCTTCACCAAGCATTACAATCTGCTTCTTTACTCTAAATCCAGAGCTGGCTTTGACACTGCAGTGCTGCAGGGCCTTATAGCCTCCCCTAATGCCTTACAGAACCAGCCACCCTACCTCAGCTTTGGGATTCTATCCAAGTGTAATGACTGCAGCAGTGTAACACGAGCATAGTACAGTTTTGTACCTACCATAAATGTAGATGTTCAGGTGTATACTCTGCTGCAGTCTAGGTTACCCTCCCTCCTTCCCCTCTTACTTGCTGGTACGTACCTAAGTCTTCTACCCTTTGCTACCTATGGGGAGTATTTGCTGGTAACTGAAAGGTTTTGATTGCTTTTCTTATGTATGTTTTATTAGCAGTTTGCATTGCCTACCTTTTTGGGGGCACCTGACATCTGGGGCAAGAAAAACTGAAGTAAATGGCGTCTGCTGCATCTTGTATACCCCTGTTGCACTGACATAAGGGAAGAAGCGACAGCAACCAACGCCGGACCAAGACTTTGGAACTCAGGCCGACTGAGGGACTGCCTGACAGCAGGATAACCCAAGTGTAATGACTGCAGCAGTGTATACACTCGAGCATCTACATTTATGGTAGGTACAAAACTGTACTTTTTTCTGCCTGTGCTGATATCTTCAGTTTATCATTTGAAGTAGTGCACGATAGATCCTGGTCTTTTATGAGAGTGTGTGTTGCTTTTATCACATCCATCTTTCTAAGTGTTTTCGTTGACCTGTTCTTTCTTCTGTACTCTTCCAACAGTGAAACTTCTTAATTGCTTTATGACTTTCTCTATTCACTGCTTCCATGATGTATTTTATTTCTTCTCTTCCTTTCCTATATTACCGTATGTTTTTTGTTGAAGATTTATCTGTTAGTTTGACTGCGTAGTAATATATCTTATTTCTGTTATATTACATGCATTTCTTCCAATAGTCTTGATTACTATGTTCATCTGTTCTATCAGACTTCTAACATTTTGGCTCTTAATTACTTGTGGCAAGTGGTCAGATGCTTCCTGTTCTAATTTGGGGAGTGCTTATTCCATCATGCTGTGATGTTAACTTTGTATGATTTTCTACGCTAAATCTTTCACTTCACAGGTAATCCATAACTTCAGTTTCTATTTTTTTTTTTTTTAATTCTGCATTACTGATCCTCTTTTCTTATTCCCACTTTGTTTTCTTACTTTTTGTATTGTGAAATTTTCCATATCTGGGTGATTTTGCCTGTATTTCTCTTCAAATATCTTTGGTGCTGCTTTTTTGTATTGATTAGTTTTGCTTTTTTCTTTACATAAATATTACACCATGTCAGATCTCTCTCATTCCTATGCCCATTTTTCTTTTTATACCTTTCAAAAATCTCTGGGTTTTATTCTTTATATTTTCACTGTTCCTGTGCACTTCTTTGCCCAGGCAGTCCAAAGTTTTTGTCTGTGCAGTTAGTTTCACAAATTTGTTATACTAATGAACATAATTTTTTATTTGAAACTTTTCACAGTTTTTCTTGTGCAAGTGCTTTTCTTTCCTCCAACTTCTGTTTTAATCTTGTTGAATCTTTTATCTGGAAACTCTGGGCTTCTTGCATAATAGTAACAGTACACAATGTCTTCCTTATACTCAATAGTCCACTCTCTCATCAATATGGCTCTTTTTTGGCCTATCAGTTTTTGTGATTTTGTGGACTACTACTATCTTCTACAATGGGATGGCATCACGTCTTCCAGTATGGACTAAACCATGATGGCCTAACAGTTGGAGTTCTAACTGTGATGTAGGACTACCTGCAGATGGGTGGATCTTTTTTAAGGCTGACTCTAATAGTAAGTCTTACTTCCCAACCACAAGTAGTTGCAATCTTCCCAGTCAGACAACAGAACCA
The DNA here is from genome assembly GCF_019279795.1 of Protopterus annectens. NCBI lineage: Eukaryota > Metazoa > Chordata > Ceratodontiformes > Protopteridae > Protopterus > Protopterus annectens. Next base: position 1,491,571,179 of record NC_056741.1, on the reverse strand, counting down.
TAACTAGGGTGTGACAAAAGGAGTAGCTGCACTGACCATAAGCTGTTGGGAGTGAGATCAGTAGCTGCCAATGGAGTACTAGTGCAGCACTGGCATTGATGTATGGAATTGCAGGGATATTGTGGCTTCATAAGTGAATATCAGGACTGCAATTGCAGTTGTGTATGATTCTCAGTGTGTGCCAGGTGGCAAATATAGTATGGTGATTGAGTTGTAGAAAACAGTTTGCTACAGTTACAGAAGCACAGAAAATGTTTATGGTCCTCACCTTGGAAGAATTTTTCCCCATGGTGTCCAGTTTGGGAATCTGTCTTATATTTTCTATGTTCTATATTCTGCACTGCTAATTTTCTTCAGTTCTTGTAATTTCTGGATACTGTTGATTCCCCAGTTATTCTGGTGAAATTTCAGCTGCACGGTGCTCTCTCACTTTAGTCATAATTGATAATTTTTGATCTTTTGTAAATACTACCAAAGATGTCGAAATCTTTGTGGTACCAGAATATATATCAAAATCAGTGAATAAATGTGTTGTCATAGATGGCTATCATAGGAACACTACCAACACTAATTTACTAAAAGAATTATAAAAAAAATGCTGAATCATTTCAAGAGGCATTTTGTTTGGCATGTCTTCATATCATTCACAGGAACTATCCTGTTCTGTACTAAAAGGCTGTTTTACAGGAAAACATTGCCTGACTAGCAAACACACTGCCAGAAACATAGCATAGTTGATTAAACCCTTTCTACTCTACATTCTTCAGAAATGGTTATGTTGAAAGTGTCAAGGATTTAATTCACCCATATACTTTTAATTTAATCTTCACTAAACCTTTGGAATAATGGAAAGCACCTTGTGCATAGATGTCATTGTACTTTACCAAGTACTGTGAGCATAGGTTCATAGGAGGTTACTGGGCTAATGGCCCTAGGGCCTTTACAAGCATAGCCGCGCAAAATCCCATGTACCCTAATTGGCCATAGTTATGTGGTCATTGTTAGCAGAGCAGTTCTGTGATCAGCACTGACTACCCCTGTCCATGAGGGACATCGTTGCCACCCCAGGGGTGAATTTACATTCACCCATTCAATTTTCAAGGCTGCACTTAAATATGTTCATGTGAAGTGGAAGCTTATTCCAGAGGAGTCAGACGCTGGGAGATATATCCATCTCTCCAACATGTTCTGTTAATATCACAAGCTAGGTTGAGATGAGTCATAAAATGAAAATTATCTCTTGAACATTTAAAAAGCTGTTCCTCCTTGAAACTAAAGGAGTGTGCCACACGTTAAATCAGTCACTTATCCAAAGGAAATTATATGATTCAGCTGTGCCTGTTGCATCTCACGTTTACCTGCACATTAAGAAAAGAAGATTTACTTTTCCCCTCGTCTTTGATTATAGCAAATGGTTATCCTCTTATTTTAAAAATATTTTGATAGAGGAATTGTATTTTACAGTTTTATTTTTTTTCGCATGAAGTTTAATGCAACCATGTTTGCTAAAGTAACCAAGGTAGCTAAAAATTTGTATTAAAACATCAAAGAGGAACAAAACCTGACATATAAGTAGACTCAAAAATGAAAAATATACAAGTGAAACAATCAGTGGACAATCTCCTTAGCAGTTTCTTCTCTAATGTAAACTCTTGTCATATCAATTAAAAATATGCATTTAGGTGCAAAAAGCCCTTTATGGTTCAGTTACTTCTTCCTGAGGGTTGTACAGAATACTAGGTTAGATATAGATAATAAAGGGAATGCCATTGTCAGTCCCATACAATGTTAAGCATAAGAATTCACATTCCTGTTTGAGTTTGCACTATGTAATATGTTGAGACTCCCCTCATTGTTTCAAGACAATAATAACATTGGTTTTCACATGCTGATCTGTTTATCACATTGCATGACCTTTTATTTATTCTATAAGCATAACACCCTGCAAGGCTTGTTTACCATCCTATTTGCATCATGTCGGCTTGTGCAGTATTCATTATTATTTCTGCCTTCCTAGGCTAGCATTAGTAATGTGTGTTTGTCATCATTGCCCAGCATGTTTGTATACTTGGGTAATCTTCATAGAAGGCATATATCACTACTGATTTGCTGGAGGTAATGTAGTACTACTTGGGAATCTACTTAGATGTTATGATTTCTGTTGCAATGCCATTTTAATTTAAAACCAAATTAACTTCTGCATGTAAATCTGCTGTTAGGGTAAGTGCTTCAGAAAACTATACATTCCACAGTGGGACCAGTGGGTTCTGTATATCGGAACAGTCAGAAACATGTTGTGATGGCAGGTCATTTATCTGTCTAATTTACAAGTTTGGTTGCATTTTTAATAAGTAGGTTCTGCCTTATTTGCATTACCCAAACTTTTCTAGCTGTCCAGTGCGTTGTTGAAGGCAAATATGGATTGACAACCCACCGTCCGGTTAGGCTGTCTGCTCAAATGGTCCACAATTATTTTTGTGGGGAAAAGATTTCATCAGGTTCAAGTACCCTCTGTACACAGTTTACAATTCTATCTGCCCTCCTTTTACACTGCCTCACATTCATCTATTTGTATCCTATTCTCTCTTTTTCTGCCAGAATCTAATGAACACAAATTTGATAATTCCTGATTATATTCATACTCTTAATGCCCCTTATGGCCTTCCTCTGAATGCATTCTAGATGTTCTTCATCTCACATTGCTGCAGTCCTTACACTTGGGTAGTCCGCTGTCCTCGGTCGGCCCAAATATCAAAGTATAAGGCTGACGTCGGTCAAGGCGCATTTGTCTGACATCAGGACGTCAGGGTACAAATGCGCATGACCGACGTCATATCCTCAGTCTTTTTTGCCGCATGGTCCGATGCAGAAGCAGTATTGCAAGTGCCGGTTGGCGTTCTGAGATTTTTCGTTTTCGAAGTTTCAGACCGAGTTCAAAGTTGGCTAAGTACCCCGTTGGGGAATATTTTAGTTTTTCTTGCCTCAGTGATTTACGGATGTCAGAAAAAGTTAATAATTGCATTTCTTGTGGGAAACAGATACCGCATAGAGATTATCATACTTTGTGTATTCCTTGCTTAGGGCCTGAGCACGGCGTTGTTGGCTGTCGCTCTTGTGCTAGATTCAATAAGCGCACTATAAAGAGAAGGTTGGATTGTGCCAGGTTAGTCTTTGGGAAGCGGTGCAATTATAAAATGCCGTCGGATGCTCCGGCCCGCTTCTTCAAGAAGCGCAAGGACAAAGCAGTTAAGCCTAGGCTAGAAGAACCGTCTGTACGGACGCCCGGTTCTTTAGAGGTGTCGGTGGAGCCGGTGGCTCCACGGAGGTTTCTTTGTGTTCCCAGGGTGAGACTTTATTATTGCAAGATGTGGCCTCTCAGGAGGCAGGTCAGGCTGAGGGGCTTCTCAGGTTACTATACTCCCTCCCTTCCTAGGGTGGCTAGGCCCTCTCCTTCTGTTTCAAAGGCTTCTCCCAGGGGCAGGCCAGGTTCAGTTTCAATTGGTGTCACCCTAGTTCTTCTGGAACTGTGCCCAAGAAGCATATGCTTAAAATGGCAGAAGATTTGATTACTTTGATTAGGGTTCTATGCCCCTCCTGATAAGAGACCTAGGGTGGAGCCTGAGCTAGGGAGTTTTGAGCAGGCTTCAGATGTTTCAGAGTCTTGCTGAAGACTTGCAGGAGTACTCTCCTTATTCTGATTCTGATGTGGATGATTCTACTCCTTCTGCTTCTCCTCCTGAGGATTTTTCTTTTCAGAAACTCTTCATTCCATGAGGGAGCATTTTAAGTGGGAAGGTCAGGACTTCTCTGATTCCAGGAAAAGGCTTAGGGAATTTTGTTTTACCCCAGCATAGGCCTTTGGCTATACCTCCTGTTTTGGATGTAGTGGAAGATGTTTTTACAGAGGCTTCTCTTAATCCTGATTCTTTGCCTCCTGCTCCTGTTAAACCGGATAGGTATTACAGGGTGCCTGAAGCTCATAAGTTTCTTTTAAGAGTCCTAGGGCAGACCCAGAAACTGTTAGCCAGGGGCCTAAAGGTGTTAAGGCTTCTGTTGTAAAATCCGGTTCCTGCAGACAAAGAGCCAGGGCCTTGGATAGATGGGGAAAGAAAGTTTATACTTCTTCCACTCTTGCTATGAGGGCTTTGAATTGCCAGTTTCACATGTTGAAATACCAAAACTATCTCCTTTCACAATTGAAGGCTAAGGTTGATGCTCTGGCAGAAGGTATTGATTGTAAAGAGTTGCAAGATTTAGTACATGTTTCTGAACAGGTGGGTAAGCATTCTTTGCAATGTGGTTTTGATGCTGTACAGGCCTGCGTCTAGGGTGGCTGCCACTGGGTCAGTTCTTCCCATGAGGCACGCCTGGCTGAGGATCAGAATTTGTCTGACCATGTTAAAACAAGGATTTTAGATGCTCCTTTGCAATCTGGCGTGTTGTTTGGTTCTCCTGTTGAGGCAGTTTTAAAGAAAATGGAAGACAAGGCTAAGTCTATGCAGACTGTTAAAGATTTTTGCAGGTCCAGCCTCCAAAGTTTAGTAGAAATTGGCCTACTAAGGGTGGGCGTATCCTTCTTATGATTCCCAGTCTAGGGGTAGATCTAGGCGTGGTAGGGGAGCTCAGGGCTCTTTCAGGCCTAGAACAGGGAGTTCTCCTGCACAGTCTTCTGGTGAGGGCAGGGGTCAGTCCTTTCGTAAACAGACCGAATGACCTACCTTTTCAGCTGCCAGAGCCTTCTCGTCTGGCAGCACCTTTGGGAGGAAGGTTGGCACTTTTCAAAGAAAATTGGAGTTTAATTACCCAAGACAGATGGGTATTGGATATCATACACCACGGCTACAGGTTTTATTTCCATACCTTGCCTCCTTTCAAAGGCATGCCAGACATTCCTCCTCAACAAAGAATAGAGGCTCACAAGCAAGTTTCTCTGTTGCTCCAAATAGGGGCCATACAGCCGGTCCCTTTGCCAGAAGTGGGCCTAGGATTTTATTCTCGCCTGTTCCTAGTACCAAAGAAGGGGAACACGTGGAGACCAATTTTGGATTTATCTATCCTAAACACTTATCTGGACATTCCCAAGTTCAAAATGTTGACGTTGCAGCAGCTTTTACCTCTGCTGGGCAAAGATCATTGGATGGTAACTTTGGATCTCAAGGAGGCTTACCTTCATGTTCCTATCAGACTAAGTTGCAGGAAGTATCTGCGTTTTCGAGCTGGGACTTCTCACTATCAGTTCTCTGCATTGCCCTTTGGCTTATCTACTGCGCCCAGAGTGTTCACGAAAGTTCTGGCTCCAGTGATAGCTTTCTTCAGGCTAAAAGGAATACAGATATATCCTTATTTGGACGACTGCCTGATTCTGGCTCAAGGAAGGAAGAGCTTCTTCATCATTTGGAATATGTGATAGCAGTGCTAAGATGCCTGGGGTATTCTGTGAGCGAAATAAAGTCCAGTCTAGTACCCTCTCAGGACATGTGCTTTCTGGGTGTGAGACTGAATACAGCATCAGAGATGGCCTTTTTAACCCCGGACAAACGAAAGAGTCTATCCCTTTACTTCCATCAGCTATCTCATCAGTCCGGGCTGACTGCAAGGACAGTCCTTCAAGCCTTAGGGTTCATGGCATCTTGTATTCTGGTGCTTCCCAATGCCAAACTGCATATGAGGAAGCTACAATGGTATCTCAAAATGTATGGACACAGCACTGCCAGGATCTGGACACTGTCATTCAAATAATACCTTGCATTCAAAAGGAATTTTGTGGTGGGCTCAGGAATGTCACCTAAACAAGGGACTCTCTGTGACCCGGCCAGAGGCGAGTCAGATTTTAACGACAGATGCCTCAGACAAAGCTTGGGAGCTCATCTAAATGGAAAGTGGATACAAGACAAGTGGCCTGCCAGACTACAACATCTACATATCAACATGAAGGAGATGTTAGCAGTCCAGTTTGCATTAATAGCTTTCAAGGAATTACTTCTTCCAGGGCAGGTGTTGATTCTAACAGACAACACAACTGTCATGTGGTACATCAACAAGCAAGGGGAACATTCTTATCCTCTATGCAGGCAAGCAATGATTTTGTGGGAGACTGCTATCAGTTTACAGCTCAATCTTCAGGCAAGGTTTCTGCCAGGAGCACAGAACTCCTTAGCAGATGTGTTGAGCAGGCAAATTATGGATCCCACGAATGGAAATTGGATCCTCATGTATTTCAGAAATTGACAGTGTCATGGGAACTCCAGACATAGATCTGTTCGCTTCTCCACTAAACCATCAGCTGCCAAAGTTTTGCACAAAAGGTTTCATCCCACAGCTTGGAGAGTGGATGCTCTTTCTTTCAATTGGAGCAATCTTCATGTGTATGCCTTTCCACCTCTGCCTCTCCTCCCAAAGGTACTTCTAAAGGTCAGACAGGACAAGCCAAGGATGATTTTAATAGCTCCGGATTGGCCTCGACAGCACTGGTACCCATTACTGAGAAGTCTGGTACGGAAGCCTCCATGGCCTTTGCCTTGATTCCACACCTGTTGTCACAGGAGGACAGCCATTTGCTCAATGTCAAGCTTCACTCTCTGCACCTAACAGCCTGGCATATTCTGTTTTGAACCATAGTGGGCCTCCACTTCCTCAGCAAGTTTTGAATGTTATTTTGAAAGCTAGAAGGCCTAGTACAAGGAAAGTGTACGCAGACAAATGGAAGAGATTTTTATTTTGGAGTGCAGCAAAAGATTTTGATGTTTCTGAGCCTAATTTGTGTGTGGCTCTTCAATATCTTACTGAGTTACTAGACAAAGGTTTGTCTTTTTCTTCTATTAAAGTTCATGCTGCAGCAATTTCGGCTCACTATGATTGCGACCCACCATTGTTTTCTCATCCTTTGTTCAAGCAATTTCTTAGAGGGGTAAAGAATATAAGACCCCCACGAAGAGCTCCTACTCCTGCTTGGGATCTCAATTTTGTGTTGGAGAAACTCACTCTACAACCTTTTGAGCCTGCAGCTACTTCTGAGTTGAAATATTTGTCATGGAAGACTGCTTTTTTATTGGCCATTACCTCTGCAAGAAGGGTTTCTGAATTGCAGGCCCTTATGGCAGTTGAGCCTTTCTTGATTTTCCATAAGGATAGGGTATCATTACGTACTAATCCTTCCTTTATGCCTAAGGTGGTTTCTAGTGTGGCTTTAAACCAAACTATTCATTTGCCTACTTTTTATGCAAATCCCCAAAATAAAGGGGAAAAGATTTTGCACACTTTAGATGTATGTACACAGGCAGTTGCGTTATTATTTGGACAGAACTAAAGGGTTCAGGCAGTCTCAGCAGTTGTTTGTTTCTTTTGCTTTGAGTTCTCAGGGCAAGCCTGTGTCAAAACAAACTATTTCTAAGTGGATTGGATTTTGCATTGCTTTCTGTTATTCCCATCATGGCAAGGAGATTCCAGCTGGGATTAGGCCTCATTCCACTAGGGCTACTGCCACTTCAACAGCTTTTTTGAGGGGAGTGGCAACCAAGGATATTTTGGAGGCAGCTACTTGGAGTTCAGTGCATACTTTCTCTAGGCATTATCACCTGCCACTTTACTCTAAATCCAGGGCTGGTTTTGCCACTGCTGTTTTGCAGGGCATTTTGGCAGCTCCTGCTTCCTTGTAGTTAGCCATCCTCCCTTACCTCTGCTTTGGGATTCTACCCAAGTGTAAGGACTGCAGCAATGTGAGATGAAGAACATAGTACAGTTTTGTACCTACCATAAATGTAGATGTTCGAAGATCCACATTGCTGCAGTCCAATTTACCCCCCCTCCTTCCCCTCTGTAGTTAGAGGTGGTTGTGTGGGTTGGGTTGTACATATTGTGTATATTGTATATATTGTACATATAATTAGTGCAAGGGTGGTTGGTTGTTTGCTGTCTTTTGGTTTTGACCTTTATTTTTAGGGTCTTCTGACATCTGGGGCAAGAAAAGACTGAGGATATGACGTCGGTCATGCGCATTTGTACCCTGACGTCCTGATGTCAGACAAATGCGCCTTGACCAACGTCAGCCTTATACTTTGATATTCGGGCCGACCGAGGACAGCGGACTACCCAAGTGTAAGGACTGCAGCAATGTGGATCTTCGAACATCTACATTTATGGTAGGTACAAAACTGTACTTTCATAACACTTGCCTTTGTTGGGTTTCCAGAATTGCAAACAGTATTAAATGTGACATTGCCAGCATGTGATAGAATGGAAGTATGAGCTCCATCTTCCTGGAATTGCTTCCTTACATCACTTTTTTTCTGCTTTCCTGCTTGATTCTGATGGTTTAGGTCTAGTGTGATGATCATGCCTAGGACCATTTTCAGCCTCTGTCTCTCCTAGATTATCCTTTAACTTTTATGTGACCTTCAGGTTGTTTTGTCCAGAAGGTAGAGCCTTGCACTTGTCTGCACTGAACCTCAAATGCAACCTGTTTGCCCACTTCTGACTTCCAGGTCACAGTTTAGTGTTGTACACTCCTCCAGGACTGTCACCACTTTAGTGTTGTGCATATAGTTAGACTGTTTCACCTTTTTGACATGGGTTAGACTGTTTCACCCCCTTTTTGACATAGTGATGAATATCTTTAGCAGCGAGGGCCCCACTATGGTCACTTAAGATATTCCACTGTCACCTCTTTCAACCCTGACAGCCTTCTGATTTCTTTCTGTCTTGTAACCATTCGCCCACCCAAGCTGTTAATCTTCTAGAAAGAGCTCAGGTAAGAGGCAGAACTATCTTTGATCTGTCGGAAAAGACCTACACTTGGCTTCTGAAAGGGACTGCAGAGATTTTCATATCTGTGAATGAGATAGAGTTCTAATCCCCCATATTTTTGTTTTAAAGCAGATGAATAATTTTCTTGCCATCGTACACAACAGTTTCATCCAGTACATAGGGTTCCAAATGGCAACTGTTCAGAGGCCTTGCCCCCTGCTGCCAGAGCATATATTAATGGTATGTAAGGTATGCACAGGAGATTCTTTTATTTTTTGGGAGTGGGCAGCATTTCCAGTACAGAGTGCTAGCATTTGAACTTTTCATTGTATCCAGTGTTCACCATGGTGTTTTTGGTAACTAGAGTTTGCTGAAAAAAAGATCTGTATACCCCTTCCTGGACTTTGGGCTTTTGGTGGCCCAGTCAAGGGATTCTCCATCAGCATCCCCGAATTGAGCAATTCAATGACTGCAGCCCTCGAGAATTACTATAAAATAGGATAATTCCTTTCTGATCCCATCTCAAAAGATTGACTTAAGTCTTGAGGGTTTTTTTGTCATTTTCTGCCCTTAGAGATGATAAAGTCATGATCTTACATCCTGGATGCAGATGCTGTAGTGAGTCTAAGTCTGATTCCCACCTGTGCCTTCTAAGCTTGATGGCTGACAGTTTTCGTTGTATCATTCTGAATGCCTGAGGAAGTGAGTATTGCCATATGTGAGTTGTCAGTGGTTGCAGAACCATGACAAATTTCATGGATTGTATTGTGTGGTATCATGTTTCTGCACCCTGGATTCATGGGCAGTCCTCACAAAACATTTTGTGTGAGCCTCCCCTTCCTGTATCTGCATTAATTGAATGTTATGATAACGGAAGTTTATCTCTTTGGGGTACAGAGCTCTACTCTGCTCTTCCAAAGATCATGGGACATGATCCTCTTGGATATAGAAAATGACGTCAAGCTGAAGCGATGAGCATTCCTTTAACCCTGCAGGTCTTGTAAGGAGAGCCACATCTTAATTCATTCTGATGCAGTCGATTAGATGATACCTAAATCAATTAGATGTATGGTTTTGCACACTTTACAGAGGGATATGGCAGTGGGTCAGGATTATAGAGTACAATATTCTGTCAGCATTTCACTCACCAGGCAGTATATACTTACTGGTAGACTTCCTGAGTCACTTCTGCAGCCTTGTCCTAGAGTTGCACAGTAAGGAGTCATGACTTGCTCAGAGTTTCTCAAAATGGGAAAACACAAGTAATCTGCAGGATAGAACCCTGTGCACCTTCCAGTAATTTCCACTGATTCCTTGCTCCATTGCAAAGTTTAGGGGAGAAAGACTAAAATTAATTTTTATTCTATAGTGGTTGAGTAAGGCTGGCTGTGAGCTGTCAGATCTCTGGCAATACAAAAAAAAAACTCTTGTGGTTCAACAGTAACTTCTATAGCTGCTGTGACAAAACTCCACCTCAGGGCCTGACTCCTGTTTTAAACCCGCTGATCTTGCTAGTTCTTCTGAAGTGAGCAAGATTGCTAGGAAACCTGGTCAAAGGTGTTTGCCCTGCCAAGTGGAAAATTTTCTGTGTTTAACTGGTATAGTACCACATATTACCTTAGTCAATACTTAGTTTTCTTTCAGAAGGAAAGTAAAAAGAAACTTGCGTGTTTCTATTGTTTTTTTTTTGCACCTCAGCTTAGAGCTGAGGGGCACCAGGTCAGGGAACAATGCCAAGGTGCTAGTTGAGTCCGCTTTGGATCTGATCCCCACCAGCTGTCTACCATCATTCTCCCTTTTACAAAGCACACAATATCCTTTTTAGATGTGTTTTGGTAAGACTCTGCCTTTACTCTAAATTAGAACAGCCACCAGTATTTTGGTGTCAGTATTTATCAGGAAAATGGGCGACAGGATACTTTGATTTGTGTACCTGTTGCTGCTGTTGGAGAAAGCAGCCACCATTGCTTCCCTTATACTTTGATACTGTAAACATTTTGCAAATTCACTGAATACCTTGTGTAGTTCCCTGCTTGTAATGTAAGTCATCTTTTTTGTAAAAGTTGAGTAGATGGGGTACCTATCTGGCTACACCACATTCTCTTCCCTTCTTTCATGCCTCTGATTCCTTTGCTGACCTCTTCTGCTGTGAATAATCTGTCTAGAAGGTTGACATCCATTTTCTTTCACCTGTCTACCACCATCAGAGGTTATTCCCTTCTCTTACCATCTTTATTATATTCCTGCAGAAAAACCCAGTATCTCTTACAATAATTTTATTGTTCCTCTATCAATGCTTGTTCTTTTTTTTTTTTAAACTTGTTAGTTGCATACTTTTTCCTTAATTTCGAGACCAGCACTCTCCCTGCTTTTTACTGTACACTGCACCACATGTCCTTTGACTGACTTTTTTGTGGCTGTAGTCTCCAGCCTTTCTGTCTCATATTGAAGCTGTATATCATTTTGTATGAGTTGACCCTGTCTTGCCTAGCCTGTTTCACTTTGGATTGTTCTGCACATTCCATCTAACCTGCTCAATGTTCCTATTGCATCAGTCCTTCTGTATTTTCTTACCTCTTGCATCAACCACCCTCCTTTAGTATCCTCGAGTCCCACCAGCTGAAACCAATGGTTTCCATTATTTGGTTCTTTGCAAGTATTTATTGCATCCCTTTCTTAAGTGCTTTTAACTCCCCTTCACCTTTCCTTTTTGTTACAGATAATCTCCACCTGAATGCTTGCACCTTTTTCTTCTCCAAATGGTTATTGCAACATGGTCTGTTCTGGCTGTTCTGTGTGCCTGCCATTTTTGAATAACTTTCCTTCTTTCTATGATAAAATCCATCCTGATGCCCTGGTTTATTTATTTATTTATAAGATTGTGGGTCTTCTCTTTCTCCACACATCCTTCATTTCTTCAAGCAGCTCCCTTCCTCCAAGTGCAGAATTCCCTTTCGGCACCTTTTCACAGTTGTCTAGTGTAACATTACAGTGCCCCTCCCCATCATCATCAACCCTCTTCGTTGATCTCTCTCTGGCTTCCTGAGTCTCAAAGAATTTTCTAATGAAAATGCCACCTCCCTGACTTAGTCTGTGTATGTTTCTAGTTTAACAGAAAAGGATGGTAAATTGAGTAAGTGTTGGTAAACAGCAAAATGAGATACAAAAATGGAAAAAACAGACAAGCAGTGTCAGAAAAAGCAGAAGTTTAATCCACAAATACATGATAAATGTTCCCAAAGCTTTCGGGTGCAAAGAAACCCTTCAATGTAATATAAAACTATAAAATGCTAGTACAAATTTATACTCCAATTCAAAGACACAGCCAGCCAATGAAAAAGGTACATCAGTTAAACTTTTAAAAACTAATCAAGTATAAATTCTTAAGTCTGATGCTATCTGTGTCATCATTCATCACAGATGGGTCTTGAATCCGACCTCGGATCCGATCTGGCAGTGCAAGCAACAGCTCCTGAGCTCAAGCTCCTCCCCTCGCAGGAACCTCTACTACCCATAATCCCCAGATCTTGTTTGCCGTGAACTGTGAGTGGACATGTCTTGTGCAGCTCAAGCTTTTCACCCAAATAAGTAGCCTTTTTATGGGTTTTCTTCTGTCCCCTTTCTATCCTTGTTAGTTGGGTTTAGTTAGTTTACTGGTAGATTCTCTCCCCTCCATTTGCTGTTCATTGGTCCGTTAGGTTTTTTTCCCCACATTATCCCCTTTCTTAGTTCTTTCCCTTTTTTCCTTGGGTTAGTGTGTGTGTATTTCTGTTTTTACTATGTGTGACAAACCCTCTGGTTTCAGGCACTGCTCCTCATGTGGTCAAAAGTTAGCTCCTGCCAATACACATGAGGAATGCGTCTACTGTGTAGGAGAGCCCCATTTAGAGATGGAATGTGATATCTGTGCAGGATTCAACCCCAGGGCTCTCCTAGACCATAGAAATAAACTCTTGCTAAAAGAGCTAGCTAATGGAGGTCCCCTGGTCTCTGGTTCCCCCTCTAAAGGCCCATTGGATCTGAAGAGGAAGCCTTCTTCCTCTCAGGACTCCCCTTCTAAAAGGCTGAGGCTCTCAGATCCCAGTGTCCTGGATCCGTGTCCAGCCTTGGGGACATTGGCTCTGGGGTCTTTGGCTCTGAGGCTCAGAGGTCTTCTCTTCCGATCGGATCCAAACCCCCTTCAGATCTGACTGGTCTGTCGTATCTGTCCATGGGGTCCTAAGTGTGCTCGGATCTATCCAGGCCATCAGATATGACAGCTTTCTCGGAGCCCATCATTATTGTTGATCTCCAAGCCCCTTTGACAGTGTCAGATCCAAGGCAGTCCAGCAGGTCCTTTTTCAGGGACCGCAGACTTTCAGCCCATTCAGACCATTGTTCTGTTTCCTCTCAGTCTACCAGGAATTTGCTCCTGTCAGACATGGAACAGATTATGGGGAGTTTTCTTAAAGCCTTAATGGAACTTGACTTGTTACTGTCCCCAAGCCATTTGCTGAGGGGCACTTCACCCACATTAGAACTCCTTTCTTTCCATCCGATTCATGCGCAATTGGCTCCCCAGGCCCAGAGCTTGCCTAAGGAGAGGCCATTGGAGTCGGGTAGTGTTCCCACTCCCATACCGCCTGTGTCCCTGGCTGGTTTAGCCCCGTTGCCCTTTGAGCTGGCTATGCCTCAGCCCCAAGAGGTCCACTGGAGGACGCAGAGGTGGAGGATTCAGTCCAGAGTTTTTGGACCATTTCCTTACCTTGGGAGCGTCCGCTTTGGACAGCTCGGGACCAAAATCGTCTGGGGACGTTGATGCTGTGTTGGGGTCTCCCCCCCCCCAGTTGGCCTTTCCTGGTGGGGATGAAGGTGGGGCTTCCTCCAGTCAATCAGCCTTCCGGGTGATAGAGAGGACCGTCTCCAGTTGGTTGGCAGCCTCTACCTCAGCTCTGGACATACCCCTGCCTGGTTTTATTTTGGGTGGTGAGTCCTCATCATCCATTTGGGGTCAGCCCTCCATGAGTGCCTTCAGAAGGACATTACCCCCATGGGGGTAACCTGCTCGTAGGAGTCCTCCCCAGAGCCCATAGTGGAAGATGTGCAAGAGGTGGGACCTAGACTCCCCTCAAGAGTCCCTCACTGAGGACATGAATTTCAAGGAAGGGGATGGGTCCCCCAGACTACGTCCGAGGAGGTGTCCTTTGAAGAGATCCTCGAGGTCCTAAAAGAGCGGGGCAGTTGGTCATCCCCCACCCTATCCTCAGAGAAATCTGTGTTCCTGAAGGTGTTCCAGGCAGGCCCATCTACCTCCTGGGTGTGTCTCCATGCAGATGAGCTAGTCCAGCTTGTTTCCAGCAGGGTGTGGAAGGAGCCGAATACAGTAGAATTGGTCCCCAAGATGGCAGACAAGTTTCTAAGTCCACTGACAGACAAAGCATTTTAGAGTAAGGGTGTTCATGTGGATGCCATTGTGGTTGCTGCAGCCACCAAAAAAGACCTCGCAGAACAGAGCTCTATGGTCTCGCAGAACAGAGCTCTATGGTCTATGCCCCTAATAGAGAGTTGCAGGTGATTGACCATTTTGGGAAGGATGTGTATGTCTCACTGAGGACTACTAATTATATGGCACATTTCACATGGCTGTAAAGGGATTTGGTGTCTGAGCTTTCCTCTTCCCTTTCAGAGTTGTTGCCTTCAGAGAGCTGTAAACTGGTCTCTTTGAAGCTTTCCACTCTTACATCCCTTACTAATGCCTCAATGAAGTTGATCTTTAATGAGGCTTAGGCCACCTCTCGAGCAGCGGCCACAGGCATTGATATCAGACGTTATGTCTATCTTTGCCTTTGCAGGTTTGCAGACAACTTCAAGGCTTCCTTCACCAATGACCAGTTTGATGGATCTACTTTGGTCCTTCCGTCAAGGAAACTTTGATCCACAGCAGGAGGGGAAAGACCTTGTCTGCAGTTGGGATCAAGTTTTCTACTCCCCACCTTTCCTTCTCCAAGACTCAGAGGGGGTACTAAGACTGTGGTTCCGCAGGGCTCAGTCTTCCTTCCAAGATGCTCCTCAGGAATTTTCTTCTTCCAGCCAGGGAAGGGGATTTGATGGCAGAGGAGATCTGCAAAATTAGGGCTTCTGAGAACCCCCACAGCACTCGTAAAGCACTGCCTGACTGTCCTGCCCTGCCCTGGAGGCAGTTGGAGGCTGTATCTCCTTGTACCCCCTGGCTTGGGTGGCTATTACCTCATACCAGTGGGTGCTAAGCATGGTTTCCAGGGGATACTTTGTCTCCTGTGATCACCCCCCATTCAGAAGTCTCTCCTGAATGTTCCACCCCATTAAAGGGAGTTGGCTGTCACAGAGGTTCATGACCTTCTTCAAAAAAGAGCCATCTAGAAGGTCCCAACAGGACAACAAGTGTCTGGAACTTACTCTCGTTTCTTTTTAGTGTCCACAAAAACAGTTGACCTGCATCCCATTCTGTATCTCTGCAGGCTGAATTTATCAGTCAAGAAGTCTAACTTCCGGATGATCACTGTTCAGTCCATACTTCCGATCCTGTGCAAGGATGACTGGATGTACTCGATAGATCTCAAGGATGTGTACTATCACATAAAAATCAACAGATGCTCCAGGAGATTCGTGGACTTCTGGCTTGGGGTCAGTCACTGTAGGTTTAAAGCCCTGCCCTTTGGTCTCACCTCAGCACTCCGTGTGTTCACCAAATGTATGCCAGTGGTAGCAGCCCATCTCCGGCTGCAGAGATTTTGGGTCTTTCCATACCTGGATGATTGGCTCCTCATGGCTCCCACAAGCATCATCCATCTGTAGCCACACATTACACACTCGGCCTATTTCGAGATCTGGGCATTACAGTCTACCTTCCCAAGTCGCACCTTGTCCTGTGTCAGAGACTGGGATTCATAGGGGGGTTTCTGGACATGGTTTCAGAGACTACAGCTCTTTCTCCACGCAGAGTCAACATGATCTGGGAGCAAGTCCTCCTCTGTCTGGATTGGGAGTGTGTCCTGGCCATTTAATACTTCAAGACCTCAGTTCTATAGTGGCGACAATTCATTTGGTCCCCATTCATCGGGTACCACATGTGGGTGCTTCAATAGATCCTTGCGGTACAGTATGTCCATGGCAGTCCAGACATCTCGAGTCTGCCGGTGTCACTTGGCGTGGTGGTTCCAGTCCACAGATCTTCTGTTAGGGAGACCCTTTTGTCTTCCACACCACCAGGTCACATTGACCATGGACGCCTCCCTGTTGGGGTGGGGGGCATTTTTAGGGAAGGATGGTCCAAGGCATGTGGTCCCCCTCAGAGATCAAGTTGCACATCAGTGTCCTAGAGATGAGAGCTGTCTTTCTATTATTGCAAGCCTTCCAGGACTATCTCCTTCTTGGGACTGTGGAAATTCACACACAACATGGCAGTAGTCTGGTACAACAACAAGCAGGGAGGAACACGATCATATCCTTTGTGCAGAGAAGCCATGAAAGTGTAGGAATAGACTGTGTCTTCCAGGCACTTTCTTCCTGAAATGCATATTCCCGGTGATTCCAACGTGTTGGCGGACAAACTCAGCAGACCTATCCTGAGTCCCCATGAGTGGTCCCTGAACCAGTAAGTTGCAAGCCAGATTTTCAACCCTTGGGGGTCTCCCATGCTGCAATCTGTTTGCCTTGCTGATGAATCACAAATGCAGCAAATACTTTGACCTGACCCCCCCACTGGGGGAATCTCCCAGGGATGCTCTTTTTCATGATTGGCCACCGGGACTTCTTTATGCCTGTCCTCCAACATCCCTCATTTCCCAAAGTCTTACAGAAAGCTCATCACCTGAAGACTCACCCCATCCTCATTGCCCCCTTCTGGCTTCATCTGACATGGTTCTCCCTCCTCTGGTCTCATCTGAAATATCCACCCTGGATGTTAGATCAAGCCCAGGATCTCATTTCCCATCCATGGGGCTTCCTCTTCCCAACCTTCAATCCCTGAATCTGACAACTTGGTTCCTTCAGTTCCAATGATTGTCAGCCAGATTAAGCTGCCTTCTCCAGTGAAGGACATCATTTTGGCCTCCCAAAAGCCTTCTACTAAAAAGGTTTATTCCAGCAAAAGGAAGAGGTTCTCTCTGTGGGCTTGTTAGTGGGACATAGATCCTTTATCAGCTCCCATTCTGACATTTTGTTGTCCCTTTCCTCTCTATTTCAACAAGGAGCGAGTTTCTCGATAATTAAGCTTCAACTGGCGGCTATTTCTAACTTTCACCTAAGTGACAGCCCCATGTTTTCTTCTAGGCTGTGCAAGGCCTTTCTTACAGGAAATTTCTTGCTCAGGCCTCCTTTCAAAGATCAGTCTCCTCCTTGGGATCCTACTTTGGTGCTGCAGTCCCTGACACAACCCTCTTTCAAGCCTGCTACAAAGTCTGATATCAAGTTTCTATCTTGTAAGGTTGGCCTTTTCGGTGGCTATTACCTCTGCCAAGAGGGTTTCTGAATTGCAAGCTCTCTGCATTAAAGCTCCCGTCATGATTTTTCACAAGGATAGGGTATCTCTCAGGACCAATCCTTCATTCATTCCTAAAGTAGCCTCAGAAACTAACCTTAATCAGTCAGTTCAACTTCCCATCTTTTTCCCAATTTTTCAAACAAAGGGGGAGTACAAACTACATTGCCTGGATGTACATTGGCAGACACGTTTCTATTTGAAGAGGACTGAGAGTTTTTGAAAGTCAGATTAGCTTTTTATAGCTTTCTGTCAGGCCAGGAAAAGTAGGGCCATTTCCAAAGTGTCTATTTCATGGTGGATCGCTTGTTGCATAGCTCACATATACAAAAGCAATCACATTGATCTTCCCAGACCTATTGAAGCTCATTCTACTAAGTCTGTGGCTACTTCTTCGACCTTCTGGACAGGGACTTCCTTAGATGACATCTGTGCTGCTGCCAGTTGGTCACATCCGCATACTTTTGTAACACATTACAAGCTGGATTTGATGTCCAGGGGTAGAGCTTCATTTGGTTCTTCTGTGCTCCATCACGTCCTTCCTTGATACCACCCAGGGTTATGGATAGTTGGAGACTTTGACCCATTCGTGATCAATAATGACACAGAATAGCATCAGATAAAGAGTTATGTACTTACCATAACTTGGAATCTGTGCTATCCAGTGTCATTATTCATCATGTTCCCACCCTCCGTCCCCCCTCCTTCTGGTGACTTGGGGATTCATGGAGTAATGGTGTGTTTGGTTCTGCTGTTCCTTATTGTAGACAGTTTCACTGCCCTTATTTCTATCCAGCAAAAACTATCTGAGGATTATGGGTAGCAGGGGATCCTGTGGGGGGGGGGGGGCTCGTGCTCAGCAGCTGGCACTTACTGTGCCGGATCTGGTCCGAGGTCAGATACAAGACCCATCCATGATGAATAATGACACTGGCTAGCACAGATTCCAAGTTATGGTAAGTACATAACTCTTTTTTATATTAATAAAATATATATAAAAATACATAAAAATATATACATAATTGCACATTGCTTTTTATTACAATCTCATTTGCTTTTCTTTTAATATTGGTTTTATATTTATAACTGCATTTAATCCTGGGGCTTCATCTGCATTCAGCTTAAGTATCCCTTTATAAACATAAATTTGGTACAGGGTAGTTCAGATAGTTTATCTAAGCAAAAGAGGTGGAGACATTAATAATAAACAAGATATAGCTGAATATAGGTGGATACTTAGGCTGAATGCATATAAAACCGCTGAATGCATATAAAACCCCAAGATTAAATGCAGCTATAAGTATAAACCCAATATTAAAATAAAAGCAAATGAGATTATAATAAAAAGTTTACAATTTTGTATATATTGATGTATTTTTATATATGTTTTTATTAATATAAAATTAAGAATTTATACTTAATTAGTTTTTAAAAGTTTAATTGATGTACCTTTTTCATTGGCTGGCTGCGTCTTTGAAATGGAATATACATTAGTACTAGCATTTTTAGAGTTTTATATCACACTGAAGAAGGAAAGGGTTTCTTTGTACCCGGAAGCTTTGTGGACATTTATCTTGTATTTATGGAATAAACTTCTGCTTTTCCTAACGTTGTTGGTCTGCTTTTTCCATTTTTATGTTTCCAGTTGACTCAGTCTTCTCTGTCTTCAGAGTTTTTCTTCTGTACTTTTCTTCACCTTATGCCCTGTCAGTATATGCCCCTATTGAGACTGATTTCAGCTTCCATTTCCCTTCCGACATGGTCAGTAACCTGTCTTGGGAAACAGTTTGCTCACATCTCTGATTTTTAATTTTGACTCCTGCTGATGTCATATATCAATATTCTCTCTGTTGAGGTAATTGATTCTTTTTCTTTCACTCTGGTATAACAACATTTGACATCATTATCCCTGTTCTTCTTGTATTTCTTTTTTCTATTGTCCTCACCCTTCCCCTCCCAGGTGAGACAGTTCTTCTTGGCTTTCTATTCTTGTGTTATCTGTACGTAGTAGTTACACCCATTCTCATGCTTGTGGCAAAATGCTGACTGTTGCTTTCTCCTGTCCCCAATATGTGCCATCTCTCTCATTTCCCAGTACTTCTGCCCCTCTGTTTACTAGTGCACTCCTCATTCATGTGACTGTCCTCCACTCTTTCCCTTTTCACTTCTGCAACTCTCCTTTTGAGCACTTTCATCTTTTGGTGTTCCTTCCTGCTGAAGCCTTGCTTCTTTGTGTATTTCCTCAGCGTGATCCTCCTTGTGTGCGATTCACATTTGTTGGTGCCGCTGGCCATGTTTGCATAGAGTGGTCCTTATCTAGGATGTGTTAATGCATTTTTTCAGTCTCTTTCTTGTTTTGCAATGTGTGCACCTCCTTTGCTACTTCCATTTACTTATTTTTTTATTTTATTAATATATTAATTGGGTAAGTCCACTGGACTCATGTCGTTTTGCAGGGGAAACTTGATATCACTTTCTGGTCTTGTCATGCTTAGAGTTGTAGAGCATGCAGATAGTGAAGAGAATCAAATCATATATATTGCAGTATAGAAAACAACTCATTAGTAGCTCAGAGCCTTAATTCTCTGTGCAACTACCAGCCAATTCACCCCTGCAACTCCATTTGCAGTCTACCCTATTGCTCTTCCTGGTTCCCTTACTCACTAAAATTTCCTTTATAGTTCTTGATTTTTGAAGTTATTCCTGTCTTTCCTTCCCTGCACATTACTTTTAATATTGCTCTGACAGCTGCCACTTGTTCTGTATTAAAGATGACCATTTTTCCCTCCCTGCAACTGACCATCAGCTGCCACCAGCTTTTCCCCTCATTCACCACATCAGACCTGCCTTAGCCTCCTTCCATGCTCAACCTGACCCATGTCCTGGAATGGTGAAGATACATAGAACACTGCTGCAACATCATACAGGGAGTATGCCTTAAAGCCTTCCACCCTACAGCAGTCTTCTGAGGCCCATAGTTACTGTTTTTGGGAGGTACACATGCACTTAATTGCATTTACAGCCTCCAGACCAAGTGTTGTACAGCTTTACAATATGGAGCTTGTTAGGCTTCTTTTAATCCTCAAGATGGGCAAGCCGATGTTGGTTAATTACTCCCATTATCCACTCCCCTCCCCATCTTCTCATGCAGCTAGTGGGGTACAGGTTGCTCAGGGCACAGTAAGGTTTTTATCCTTCTACTCCATAGGGCTGCTAAAGTGGTCATTTGTTGGCTGTATTTCTTGCTGCTTCTGTGTCCCTTTCCATCTCTGTTTACCCAGCTCCTCCCCTTCTTCAAGTCCTGTTGGCTTCTCATCTTCCATTATTTCCTCCCCAGCAGCTTCATTGGTGTCTAGCATTCTTTCCTTTAGGTGGAACAAAAGGTGATAAATGATTACTTGTACACTGTACACCCTTTGTATCTCTACCTATAATTAGTGCCTGTTAGACTTTACACTGAACATTCCACCTTGCACTTGCTAACTTTCAACAGTTGAGTTACCACCTGTACTGCTGACTGTCTACACTCTTGCCTTGACCCTTCCATCCCCATGAGGCAATGCAGGTTTTTTGTTAAACAAATAAATTCTAGTCAAGAATCCCTGAATTGAAACACGTTTGCTATACTTAGACGTTTACAACAAATATTCATAGTTTAGTCACAGAGAGTTCTTTGAGTTTGAGTGCTCAAAGCTAGTTCTATGCCTGAGGCACATGTAGGTAACTTTGTGATATTAGGCACAGCAGAGCCTAACTCAGTGCACAGTCAATTTGTATTTCATTTTGCAGCAATAAGAACTCCAGATTGCCATTCAACAGTTATAGCTTCATGGGTAAGTACTAGGCTAGCTGCTGTTGTGGGCCTTATTTAAACCTAACCATTTCCCCTCAAAGGTCTGAATCAAACCATGCACCTGGTGTCTGAGTTATACACCTTAACAATAAACATGATGCCACTTACCCTTCAGTTCCTATGTCTGGTTGCTAGTGCTTGTTGTGTCTGAGATGGTAAAGCCATATGTTGCACTGTGCTCTACAACACTTCTCTGTGTTCTTTTCTTCTTTTGTTGTGACTGTAGGATGATTTCCTGGGAGAAGGGTTGTAGTTCTGTTCTGTGCCTCCAACCTGTTTTTCAATTTCTAAGATTATGGTAACCCTCATCTGAACCTGTTCTTGTAGAAGTCCATTTCTTTTCTCATTTTTAGCATCTCCTACTCCACAAGTGATTATTTTGGCATAGTGTACCAGTTGTTCGTCGACTCATTCTTTTACATTGCTGTCACTTTTTGTCCTGAATGCCTTCAATTTTTATCCTAAATTCCTTCCAGTGGTGACATTTTGTCCATCAGAGCTGTTTTTATGCATTTAATGTCTTCTGCAACCTGCTGAGACTGGACAGAATTTTATGATATTGTTTGGGTTAATTCTGTATATTTCTCCTCCCGTTTTGCTTTCTTTCACTTTTGTTACCTAAAACCCCCCACCCCTGGACTGCTTGTTGTTTTTCTGTTTTTTTTTTTTTTTTAGTAGGTTCAGTCTGCATTGGAGTACTTTGCCTCATGGTTGGCTTTTTCAAGGAAGTGAAATTGATATGCCTTCCTTCACTTTTAAAAGCACCTCTAAGACTTGGCCTCAGTTGCTACATGGTGAACTTGTCAGTTATTTTTGTCTTGGTCTTGTAAGGGGCTGGATTTTGGCCCAGCACTGACTGGTCAAGTGTTCCATATGCTTAATCTCGTCCACCTTTGAATAAACCTCTTCCTCTGCTTGGGTTGTGATCTTCATTTTTTAAAGGCTTGCCTGCCCTTTTCTGATCCACACTAGTAGTCTAAGAGTGTAAGAGTGCATTTGATCATAAATATACAGCTTGTAAATCTGGTAGTCTTTTGGAGTTTGTCTCATTATGTTTACTGATTTCTTCCTAGCATTTCATCTTCTATATCTTGATTTTTCAGTCCTCTGCAATTTAGTTGAAGTTTTAATTTGTTTTTCAACCTAATTGCCATTAACAGTTGAGATAATAGATATATATTCCAAAATGCTTATAGTTGCTACTGTATATTTTTTTTGTCTCATAAGAAATTATTTTCACTTTGGATACTTCTCTCCACTTTTCTATTTACCTGCGGGTAATGTGGAGTGTAAGTTATGTCTACATTCCCACTCATGTACAAAGCATCGAAATTCCTGGGTTTTACATCATTGATCATTGTGTGAGGCTTGAAATTGAATATCTCCTACCTTAAAGATATAAACTGTAAAACAATGATCAGACTTGCACTTGATTTGTCAGTCGCATTACTTCAGAAAGCTTGAAATAATAATCTGCACATGTGCTATAAAAGTCTGTGTCCACTCTGATCTATGTATGATGTGGTAGTGGAAATGTTATGATGTCTTTTTTAGAGTGTTACAGTATGCATTGAAGATGGCTTGGCTGTGCACTATTTGCTCTGTTTAGTTGATTTCTGGCCAGTATATGAGCAGGGGAATGCTTGAACATGGTTTGCTATAGATTACATATGGTTGACCATGTATGAAGCATGGTGTTTACTTTCCAGTATTGCAAAAAAAAAAGACTACATCAGGTCTCTTCTACAGAAGCACTTAACTGGTTTAACAATCAAGCACCCCAGCTTCAGTCATCAAGATCTGGTATTGCACTAGGTAGTAAAACCTGGCAGTACTCGCCAGCAAATGACAGCAGCAGAACTAAAAACATTTATCTTTCTGCTTGCTGTCTGTGCTAGTAATCTTCTAGTGACTTTCTTTTTAACTTAAGGATACTTGTTAAACTGTCTTTCTGACAGTGCACACCAAGTGCTTTGTGGCTTTGAAAGCTGGCAAAACTGCTCTTTTTTCTCTAACTAGCAGTATGTGAAGCAGATAAAGCTGCATGCAGTACGAAGAATTATGATTGAGTCTGTATTCTCGACATGGATGACCAGATTCACCTTGAGAGGTGAATTTCTTGGCATTCATGTCAAGAACAAACAAACTGGTTACAATCTGAGATCCGATCTTAATCCTGTATGTAGTGTGCCACATACAAGGAGAATGTGGGTGTGATGCACTATGCAGGGAGCATGTTCAGTATGCAGTACATTTCCAAAGTGCACCAAGCCCACACTCATGCTGACTGGCAGCTGAAGTAGCAGGGCTCAGCATAAGGCAGAGCATGCATTTTGTAATTAGAGCAGAAATGTGATGTATTCCTTTATAGATCTGTCATCTATTGTACCACCTGCTACCACACAACACAGTCAAGTATGTTCAGGCTAGCAAACATCAATGTTGATTAGATGGGAAAAGTACCCGCATATAAGGATGGAGAACAGTATGTCAGACTGCCTGCCTGCCATGCTGTTTGCTGCAGTAATGGCATGTAGCCAGTCTATACACAACTGTGTGCATGAGAGAGAAGGACTCTGGAAAGTACAAAGTAACACAAATTGTCAGTAAAGCAGAAACTGAACATGTGCAGCCATCTTGGGTAACAAAGCACACACTCAGACTTTGCTTTAGAAACCATGACATTTGCATACTATTAAAGACTACAGGAAGTAAAGTCTATTTTAGGCATACTTAAATGCTGTTTTACTTTATTTGGGATGTGTCTACTTGAGTACCAGGGTGTTCTAGCTGTCAGACTAGGCATGCTTTACATTATATTTTGTTCTTTCCAAAGGAACATGCATGTAGGTGGAAATGAAGGATACCCTTCAACATTAAAATGGGATAAGCACTATTGTGGTTGGCCTGTGAATGAATTGGACCTGCCTTCCTGTGTGGAAGTTGTAAGGATACATTTTTAAATGTACTTTGATATGTTTTGTAGATAGTTGCTGTTTTGAGGGTGTGTCTGGCATGGGGCATTACTAAACATCAATAGAGCAGTGATATGCATGCATGTAGCACACATGTGTGCGCTTGTGTTGCTGTGTGTGTGTATGTATATATATATATATATATATATATATGTGTATATATATATATCTATATATATATATATATATATATATATATATAAAAATATATGTATGTATGTATATATATATATATATATGTATATATATATGTATATATATATATATATATATATATATGTATATACATATATATATATATATATATATATATATATATATGTGTATATATATATATATATATATATATGTATATATATGTATATATATATGTATATATATATATATATACATAAAATATACTTGCACAATTGACAGCAACATGTGTGGTAGTTGATGGATACTGTTTAAATTTAAACTGGTAGCTGTAGTGAAAGAACAACACAGTACAATGTGTGATATGCATTTGCACAATCATTTACATATGTGTCAAGTGCACCAGTGGCATGTGGATGAGCTATTAAGATGCCACAACAGTGATATTCAATTATTAAATGCTATAATCCATATCCTGATGCAGATTGCCTGCTGTGGTATCATAGCACATGGTGTAGATTCAGTTTTGTTGTGGGATAGTGCATGACCGTGGTTCTCCTTGGGGTGGAGCGGGAGTAAACAGTCCTCATTCATGTGTATTTTGCTGAGTGGTCTTCTCTCACCTAGTGCATGAATTCCAGATATCATTGAAGCTAAATGTGTATTATGTAGTTATTTTGGCAAACACAGCATTATGTATCCCGACAGAGCAATGTTTAATTTAGGGCAGTCTGGTAAATCAGCAGATCGCAGTGGTGGACCAGGCTGCAGCTCTCTGGTATTTATTCTAAACAGACAATGAGCAAAGTGATTCAGAGTTGTGAAACTCAGTGCTTATGCATGTTTACTGGGGATTGCATAGTTCTTATTACTGAAGAGGGTTATAAACAAAAGGTGGTCTATGATTGAATGTTGCCATACTATACTGTGGTTTAAGATTTATATACATGTTTAGCTGTGGTTCAGTGATTGTGTATATTGTGAGATGTATGCTATTTGGTGGGATTTTACTTTTGTGTATAGTCACTGGTAATGGTGTATATATAATGTTGCTCAGCAATGTTCTGAGCAGCACATCAGTTTGGCATCATGGTCAGATTACTCTATAGCGATTGTAGCATGGATTGTGTGCAGCTGAAAATGCATTTTGTGCTGTCTCAGATCACTTGCCTCTGTGGACATCATTCTGCTGTTTGTTGCTAGCAGGCTTCTGCTTATTACCTGCTTAGTTGTACTATACCTGGGATATTCCATCCACTCTACACTTCACAACACATTCCACACCAGTTTCTTTGTAAGCTGCATAGGGATGCATTTATTGGATTTTTCAGTGTACCAGAAGTTTGCATTACGTACCATATCTGTGAATGCCCCACTGTATCTTTTGCTACTTGTTTAAACTTCACTTTTCCCAGGTAAGAGTCATGTATTCTCTCAAGCCTCTCTCTTTCATTTGATTAATTCATTCATGGATGCTTGAATGTGAAGGCATAGATTAAATGTATTCTTTCATTGAAACAAAAATATCACTGAATGTGTTTTCTTATTACTGTTTTTTTTTAATCAAGATATTGTTTTATTGTAATTTATTGTCAGTGTCAACACATCTGTGAAATTCTTATCTCAGTTTCACTTTCAGATCATACTTTTGTGGATCAAGTGACATCTTCTACAATGTTGGTGATGTCTTTAAAAAGACTTTCTCAATATGTTTTGAAAGAGTCTATGCTGGGTTTCCACCCAAATTTCTTTATCGTAGACATGTTCTTGGAATGTTTAACATCCATCCACTGTTGCTAAAAGTTGTTTTTAATATTAATATATTTTTGTTGCATCTGTAAATTGTTTTTAACCATGCAGACACAGTATTGGTGCATTCTCCTGTAGGATCATAACTTCTATACAATTTTGGCTGGCACCTACTTGTAGCCAACTGGCCTATTCTCATCTTAGTAATTTAATGTTCTTCAATAAGTAGTTTCTTGAGTATTTCAAATGATTTCTGGAATAATGCCTGGCAGTTGGCACATGAAATTAAGGCTGTGAGCCATAACTCCTGTGCTCTACAGAAATTGATTCCTTCAGCCCTCATTTGTCTACTGTGTGACCTTGAGTGGATCACTTAACTATACATTGTTCCCAGGCCAGCCCCAAAGATGAATTTTCCAATGAACTTAACTGGTTAACAAATGGGTATATTTCCTTATTCATACCTCTATTCCTAGGCCTTGCTGTAAGTTTTATAGTGGTATAGCTATCTCAGACATATTGGGTATAAACTTAGCAAATAGCAAGATACTTTATCATTCCCAGAAACCGTTGTAATGCCTCTTATATTTTGGCTTTGTCATTTACACAGGCTTCAGTTCCTCTGATATTAGATTATGACCCATACATTTCAGTCCTATAACATTTTACATCTGTTGTGTAACTTAAAATTATGTTCTTAATCAACTTAGCTGTATATGTCCCTTGTCTTGACATTTTTGTGTCTGACAACCATAGTACTAGGGCATCAGATTTGTTTGCAGTAGCTTCCAAACCTTCAACTGAGCAAAAGCTTTTTAGAACACATTTGTTGCTGATTACATACCAAAAGGGTGTCCAAGGAATCTGCACTTCATAGTGCCGTATTATTACATACAGATAATGTTAACTTTTTCTAGCTTTATATACCAGATGCCATTGTTTTTGTCTAGACAGCATTTACCATTGTTGATGCTGCTTCAAAAGTAATAAGTGGGTAATAGTCTGTTGTAATCCCTTTATTTGTAGCTTCTGGATAAATGCAAACATGAATCATGTCTTCTCAACAGTAATCATGCTGTTCACCCATTCCCCTGGCTTTAATTGCTTCTTAATTACTCCTGCACTTTCCATATATCTTGATTCCTGTTTTGTTTTACTTCTAGGGTGCTGATGGTACTTTTCTAGGGGTCTGTATCACTGACAGCATAAGGTTTTGTTTGCATATGTTATTTTCTTGGTAAGCATCATAAGCCTATAAAGATTAGCATAAATATTACGAATACATTTGCTATTACTCTTTACCAGTGACTGATTCTGTTCACAAGCACCATGTTTAACTTTATGAATCTGTTTACCAGTCCTGACTTTTCATAAAGCAAAACCTAACAACCCAAAGTATTATCAGGCTTTGTTATTTAAACACTGCAGTTTGAAAAAAGAATTTTTATTGTTTTATTCACAGTGGTATTTTAAAGTATCTCCAAACTCACTATTACAGTCTAACTGTGTCTAGTTTAAATTCAACATATGTGTTAATTCTCAGCATTTCTTGACAACAGTCTGACTTGAATTTTTCTCATCTACAGTGGTATTTTCAGTACCAATATGTATGTTGAACAACATGCCACTTTGTAATACACTTGTTATATATGTCTTGGTTCTTCTCTAATGTAGATTCTATTTGTTAAAAGCAGGGCAACTCTTTCTGTTTTACTTATAGTCCAGGCTGCTGCATGAAGCTCAAAATTCAATTATAGAAGGTATTGTCTTTGTGTGTCATGGCCACTTTTTCTTTTTCACATACTTTTTCTGTGAGATACATTTTATATTATGCACACGCATCCTTTTCCTTGGTTAATTCTTTTGATTGTGAGCTTGTATTACCCTGCACACATCCTCAGCTTTTGATAAGATCTTGTCTATTTCTTTTACTAGCCTATCTATGGTTTCACAATTTCTTGCACCAGAAAGTATGATTTTTAAGCACATAGGATCATAAGAGATTACTAGGCTATTGACCTGAAGGTCATTTTAAGCCTAGCCATTTCATCCCAATATAATACCATAGAAATGCCTGTCAGTTTCCAAGATTGCATTTAGTGATGACTACCCAGAAAAATTGCTGAAATTTAATTACTTTATGGCTATGCAATAATAGAGGGTATCTTTCAGTTTTCAGTGAGCTGGAGACACATAGTCAATGCAGAAAAGCTTGTATTGTCCTTAGGGTGAAATAATTACTAGTCTTGAAATGTGGAGGAATGCAATTCTTTTATGACTTTCAGCATCTGCCAAGGATCTGAAGTCTATATATTTTCACAAGTAGATGCTAAATACTGCCAGATTCCAGCAGTGGGGGATTCACCTGGGATAGTCAGATGACAAGAAATGATGCCATTCTGCAAGCTATCCCAAACAGTAATATTTGATATATTAATTTGAGAACTCTCTTAGTGAGACAGAGCATTCTGTATTCTGTCTTGGACCTGACAAGAATGATTCACCACATCTGCTTTTCTCTGATTAAGTAAGTTTCTACACATAATTCTTGGATATAGTCAGGAATATAGCAAAGCTTAGTTTAGATATTTTTCTTTGAGGCTATCCTGCAATGTATTAAATATTTCCTGGGATTTTGAACTCTGGTGTCACTGTGATTATATACCGAGTATTTTCTTGTTCTTTTATTATTTATTATTAAATATATTTAAAACTTTCACTGTGGCTGATCTTTCTAGAGATATTTAAGTTTTGAGAGTACTTGTATATTTATTTGGTGACACTGTGTGGGCCACTCTTAATAACCTTGCTGTTGGTCAAACTACCATTTGTATTAGTATTACACAGTAAGACTGGGCACCCTTTGTTAAGGGCCTTAAAATAGCTGATAAGGAGTTGGCTGGTGGCAGTGATAACTACCATATAGTCTGGGCAAAAGGGGGCATAGCTAGTAAATCTGTGCCAGTCTTTCCCAGGTGTGTGTG
>NC_056741.1:1491448758-1491541744 GCF_019279795.1 Protopterus annectens | reverse complement strand
TGGATAAAATGGCAGCACTCTCTATGTACTCAGTCTGTTGTAGACTCCTCCATAGATACCTGTGTCTACCCTTTTGAGCCTCGAAAGATCCAACCCTCTTTGACCTTCTATTCCTTTGTAGAAAAACTGGTATCTCAAATACCTGGTTAAAGAAACTAAAACCATCAGCAAAAAATAGATCAGAGACAATTCAATAGATTCATATCCCAGTGTATCCTCACCTTTTTGACAAACTTCCATTGCTTGTCAAGAAAACTTCCAAGGTAAACCTTGATAACTGGATATGCAACCTAAACTTCTTCCCGTTCTCCCTGGTCTGCCTTTTTTCTTGGTTTCCTTGATGTTGGATGGAACTTTTGAACAGGTATTTGGTTAGGCTTCTAATGATTTGCAACTGATTGCCTAGTACTTACCTGTGAACCTAGGCGAGGACTAGTTAATTAAGTTATGTGAAGACACAACAAGGAATCTGGCTTCTGAGGTTGTGTATTTACAACCTTAAGAGTGGTTGAGGCGTAGGAATGTTTGTAATGTTGGGGAGAATGGAGTTTTCAGCTTGGACTCTTGGACAGGGAAGGCATTAACCTCAAAGTAGTGAGTGCTGGGGAATGTAGACTGGAAGAAATGATGCATGTATAGTGCACAATTGTTTAAGGGTCACGAATTGGGGTTAATAGTGATATAAAGAAAAGGCACTGAGCAACATTAAGGAGTTGGGGTGAACTGTCTGGGCATCATTAAAAACATTTCAGCTGTTTTGTCAGTGTTGTATGAATGGAAAATTGTGGAGGCAGAGTGGAACTAGAATTTGGAAGTGTCATTGCGAGAAAGTGGCATATTTCTAGCTGTCCTCTCAGCTTGTCATTGGCTATCTCTTTAACTTGATCTTTGGCTTCTGTGCTATGAGAGCATGCCAAAGTTGCCAAAGCATTCCTGTACGTAAGGAAGAGTGTTAGCCATATAATGCATACCATAGCATAAACTCTGCAACAATCCCAAAAGGCATGTACTAGCATGCTTGTGCTGATGGAACTGTGCCATTTCCATGTTCCATTTTTACAGCATGCCTAAGCTTTTTTAAGGGAAAACATGAGCCCAGAACTGACAATTCCTTCTAGTCACTTGTACTATTTAGATCTCATCCTAACATGCATCAGTGGAGTTTTTCCTTTTTCCTTGCCTATGAAAAGTGGATCTCTCTCGCATTTTTAATCATTACATTGGGTGGGCGTTCGAAAGACATGCGTGAATGGGCGTGCCTTCGTTGAAGGTTGAATGTCAAGCTGGCACCTCAGCATTCGTGAAAATCTACTGCCAATCATTAGCGGACCAGAGTTCCGCTGTTACGACCCCTAATTGGGAAAAGCCGAAAGACAAACAACAACAATAAAAACATTTGCTTCAAGATTTCTACAAGAGATGTCTTTTTTAGCTTGAACTGCGATCATGCCACACTGCACACAGTTATGTATGTAGAGGTTTAAAAGCACAGGAATCTTTCTTCCAGACCTCCCTCTCCTACAAGGTTAAGAAGGAGCCAGAGAAGAACAGAATAGGGAGCACAAGGCCGCATATGGGTAGCATATGTATGAAATTGCCTGGAACTACTACTTCTTGGTAAAGGAGAGGGAAGCCAAAAGATGGTTGTGATTTATTGTCAAGAAATTTTATTAAGCTGGTACACATAAAGTGAGGTTCATCAGTGCTGCAATCTTATCAACAAAGGAGGACTCCATGCTCAATATCCAGCAGATATGGTTTCAGTAATGAAACAAGATATGATCTTTGACCATCAAATTAAAATTCTTATTACAATCTCAGAGTATTTTCATTTTTCTTTTGCCTTGAATATGATTTGCAGCACAATACAGATACTTGGATTTTGGAAACCCTTTAACAACTCGTAAAAAGCTTAACAGGGAATGCATCTACATGAAAAAAATACATACAAACAGATAACACACAATGCAGTTTTATGCAGATTAGCTTGAGACGATCCAACAACTGCAGGTACATACAGAACTTGTGGTCAAGCCTAGCAACACACTACGCAGAAATGCTGCCTTCATTTCATCCAATTTTTGACAAAAAATGACATATTAACATCATTACATGCTCTTGTTTGGACA
This sequence comes from Protopterus annectens, assembly GCF_019279795.1. Classification (NCBI taxonomy): domain Eukaryota; kingdom Metazoa; phylum Chordata; order Ceratodontiformes; family Protopteridae; genus Protopterus; species Protopterus annectens. The sequence continues at coordinate 1,491,539,615 of NC_056741.1, read as the reverse complement.
GGGCAGATACTGGAATGCATGTGCTGCACTTCTGTTCCACATACAAAAATTAAATATTTGTAGATGTGTGAAGTTACTGTTTATCAGGCATATCTTGCTATTTTTATTTTTTTCCTTTTTCATTTTCTCAAACGTTACCACATGAGCAATAGCATTACATAATATTGAATATGTACTTGGAAAGGATCAGTTCAGAATGCTAAATGAATGTGTGCATTGGTTGTGCACACATCCAGAGTATAATTTTAAAGACAGGTATCTCTAAGTTTTCTCAAGTATTTTGGGTTTCTAATATTATGCCGTTTTTAAGTCGGGGTATGATTAAAGTTCATGAAATTAGTATTCTTTCAATCTTTGATGTTATCTAAAAGTGTTCTTTATGACACCTGCAATGTGTCCAGAACTAAATCCTTCTGCAATTGATCTGGAGTTACATGTACTGGTAGCATATCTAAAAATGACTGCAATTTTTTATTAGACTGTTGCTTCTACTACTATAAGAACTGTTTAGGTACCTTTCTTCACATTTCTGTTTTTGCCTGTAAATCCTGTTGTTTTATTACTTTGTGTCCTTCTGTACGTAAGACACTGTAGTCACTGGGTGTAGCAATTTCCATAATCAAAGCTACTTTTGCCTTTTTCCCTGGACTACTTTATCTGGTTTTCTTGCATTTATTTGTCTAATTGTTGGTAGTGGGTAATCCTACAGAACCTGCATTTATCTGTTTCTCCCACACGCCGAATGAACTTTGTAAGCCAGTGTGTACATAGTCCACTATCCTAGGTTGCCATTATTAACTTTTCATCTTTTGGTTTCATTTCACCATTAACCATTGTTGTGTCAAATCCTGATCGACATGTTCCAGGATGTCAGTATTTGTTATAATATTTATGCCTTTTCCACATTTCTTTCCTTCTACTGGAAGATTTGTTGGTAAGGAAAGTGGAATTGTCTGAGTCTGTATATACTGTGATTATGTATCACAGCCATTGCCATTTCAAAACTATTACATATATCATAGACATTTTAAGAATGAGTGTATCCCACAATGCATTATATGTATTGCCTAATGCCAGTATATTCTTGATGGCTAAACTGTTAACATCATTCTTACTGACCTACCATTTTATAAAGAATAAATGTTGTTGCTTTTATTAAAATCCCAGCATATCCTGATGTTAACGATACTACCATTTGATATTACTGGGTAACCAGACATCTGCATGATGACAGACATAATGACTGTAAGTTATATAAAGAATCCTTTACTAATTTTCTCCAAAGAATTCCAGCCCCTTCTTGCCCTGCCTGCTGCCTAATGTGGTTTCCCCTATGAGACCTCTTTCCATGCTGAGGGCCCCCATGAGGGAAACATCTCAAAGGCAGAGCAGTCTCTGAATTCAAAAGGCTTAGCACAATGTGGAAACCTTCCAAGTTAAGGCTTCTGGGTTGCACTAAGCATTTCTGAATCCCAAGGTTTTTCTTTTTAACTGATTATACAATTTGGTTGCCATAGATTCTATTGATGAACAAAGCATCAATTCAACAAATGAAAGGACTATTTCAGCCCCCACAATAAGAAAGTGTACTATGATGGCATCATTAAATCATGCTTACTCAAACTTTTCTGTGCTCAGCAAATCATATGTTTTTATCAAACCTAAGAAAACAGGAAAAAAACACAAGAATCTTTACTTACCAAACATATTATGTGAATGCCAAAACTTTTCATATCAGCTTAGGTTCATAGGTAGGTACTAGGCTATCTGCCCGAAGGCATTTGTAAGCCTAGCCAGAATGTGTTGGCATTCGCCGCCCCCTTAGATTAGTTCCCTGTGCCTCGGTCCAGCAGAGCCATTGAAGTGATCCCTGGGGTAAACTTTCTGTTTCCCATCCACTCGTCAAGGTTTCTCTTGAAGTGGGTTAGCGAGGAGCTCTGGCTAATGTAGATTGGAACCTTGTCCCAGAGCACGGGAAGTCTCTGGGACAGGAATCTATCCCTCCAGCACGTCCTGTTTATTGTTGTGGTGAGGTTTAGATCCCTGAAGCGCGTGGCTCGAGGGGATATGGTTTTCTTTAGGTGGAGCATGTCCATCAATTCTGGGTTGGACATGGCCTTGTATGTCAGGCAGAGATCACCTCTGAGTAGGTGGTATGCAACCGAGTACAGCTGGAGTTTTTTCAGTTGAGCTGCATAGGGCATCTGCTTGAGGCCAGTGATCCTCTTGATGAGGTACTTCTGTGGTCTTTCCAGTTGTTGCAGGTGTCTTGTAAGGTACATCCCAAATGGGGCACTGTACTCTATGATGGGTCTGATGAGTGATGCATAGAGGGGCCCAATGAAATTTTTCGATCTGGATGCAAACCCTTTTGTGATTATGTGGGCCACATAGAAGGATTTTCTAACCACTTTGGCAATGTGATTATCAAGGGAGAGGTTACTATCTACTTGGGTCCCCAGATCCCTTATTACGTCTTCCATATTTAGGGGGGCTACCACCTATGTGGTAGTTTGTGGGTACTTTGTTTTTTTCCAAAGGGGATGACTATGCACTTTTTGGCATTTAGCTTGAGGCCATGGTTTTCACACCAGGTATCTGTCTCAGTGAGACCCTTTTGGAGGATGTCTGTGTCAGCTGGAGAGTCAATTATAGCCCATAGTTTGCAGTTGTCTGCGAACTTGGTCAGCCATAGTCCTCCTGTGCTTGCCTGTACCTCTGAGAAGTATATGCCAAACAGGAGGGGTCCTAGGACTGAGCACTAGGGAATGCCACTTGTAACTGGTTTAGAGTCAGACCTAGCTCCCGCAACTATTACCATGTGGGTTCTGTCCGTGAGCCAGTTAGCAACCCATTTTGTGATGTAGGGGTTTATGTTCAGACTGGTGAGCTTGTCTATAATTCTTGAGTGGGGAATGGTGTTGAAGGCCTTTGCAAGGTCTAGGTAGGCTGTGTGGACCACCTTTCCCTCATCTATAGCCTTGGTAACTGTCTCAAAGAAGTCCACCAGGTTTTAGGAGGCATGATCTGCCCTTAACAAAGCCGAACTGGGTAGGGTCCAATGTTTGGAAGTTTCCAATGTCTCTGTTAATGAGGTCCATGATGATGCGCTCCATAGCTTTGCAGACCAAGCTAGTCAGGCTTATAGGGTGATAGTTCCCAGGGTCTGCTGTGGCTCCACCTTTGTGGAGTGGAATAACCATTGCTATGCACCACTCTGTGGGCACATAGCCTGTGAAGAGGCTGAGTTTAAACAGTGTGTTTAAGTACCCCAAAAATCCCCCACATTAATATGTAGTCTTTATCTAATATGCTTTACAATTCTCCCTCTACCTTGTAAATATTGATGCAAAAATAATTTTAATGTATGTAACATATTTATTTTACAATCAAAACTGTTAATAATGTTTTTTCTGCATTTACAGAAATCTGTTATTTAAAAACTAAGTGCAGAAGCTTTACAGGTAAATTATTTGGTATTCACTTAACGTCTCACTGCTGGATTCCTATGCAACATACAAAGCTGAAAAGTCATCTGTTTATTTCTAAATAATTTTAGTCCAAATGTCTGTGAGATGTAGTGTGTTCTAATTTAGAGGAGTGGATGACAGTGCAGTGGATGCCTTTGTTAAACTTCTGGACTTGAACTACATGAAAATCCCCAAATCATTTGTCTCATGTGTGATATATTGAGAGCATAAGAATACAGACTGCCAGTTCAAGAGCTACAACCAATGCATACCTTTAATCACAAACAGATATAGCCATGCAGCCTGATCTGTGGCACTATGTGCATAAGAATGCAGGCTGCCAGTTCAAGATCCACAACCGATGCATACCTTCAATCACAAACAGATATAACCTTGCAGCCTGATCTGTGGCATTATGTACAGTGTCTTTCAAAATCATAGCACATGCAGTTGAAAGCAAGTCAAGATACTGGCAGAATGATGCATGTACTGTACCAGATACTCACCATTAACCACAGATGTGTAAATGACACAAAAAAGAGTATATGGTGTAGAATAAAAGTTTTTTCTTATAAGGGGCCACTAAGTAATGGACAGTGAAACAGGGATGGCACAGACACACTTTTATGCAAATAACACCACTGCCCACTGTACTGTACCTCATCTGAGCTTTGTATACAACCAGGAATGTCCTCTCGGGTGACAAAGATCCTGACTTTATATAACGTAAATACTAAGCTAAGAGTAACCTTAAGTGAAACACAGTGAAATAAGGTCTTTGCAGTTGGATAGCCTTCCTACATCACAATGTCTCTTCCAAATGACCACTATATTTTGTCTCCTTTGCAAAACCAGATTTGAAATAGAGCAGTTAGTAGTTTGATGGAAGAAAATCCAGTCAGCAATCAATACTGGATGAATCCTACTTCTCTGCAGGCCATGTGGTGTACAGATATTCAGCTGTAGCTCTTTCACTTGGGTGATGATTGCCTACTCATCTCTCGTAGATTCATTGAGAGATCATAAACTGACACACTAGTCTTATCTTTGAACTTTGGCTGACTAACCAAGAGAAATGTAGTGGCTATAAGCCTCCAACTGCATCATGTTTATGTAGTACATTCCTGACCAGGAACTGAACACACCAAGTTGGAGGTGTGAGTGGAGGCAGTTTAGTTTAGTTTACAGTCAGACATCTCCTAAATGAAGGAGCCAAAATAGTTAACTGTGATTGGGTACCATAACTTGGTAGTGCTGCAGGGCCAGCCTTAGGTGAAATGCCGCCATAGACAAAGGGCTCCATAGCACACACACACACACACACACACACACATCTCTTCCAAGAACAGAACAAGTAACTTCCTGGTCCTGTCCTTGGCCTATCTACATCATCAAGATTGATTTCTTCTCTTTCTCACAGTTTCCCGTAGTCTTAATTTTCTCCTGCATTCATTCATTCATTCATTTATTCAACATCACAAATGATCAAGGCTACACTATGATAACAGGGGAGGAAATAACTGTATTAAACTAAGGATTTAAGATACCAGATGCATATTTTGAGGTTATTTTTAAAGGTTGTTTAAACAGCCTTTTCATCCCGTAATGGCGTGAACAAAAAAAATCATTATTAAGGAAAGAAAGTCAGGGTCACTATTTCAACTTTGCTTTTTCCTTTATACTTTCAACACATCCTAATTGGCAAATACTAGATTGTATTAACTGTGGAAGAAATAATTGCTTTAAGCTAAGGGTCTGGTGGCCAGTAGTAGGCCAGAAGACAGAGGGGTTGATGCTCTGAGATGCATTTTAGAGCTTTTTCCAACTTTCTGATCCAATGTTGGCCTGAACACAAAAATAAAGACTAAGGAAAGAAATTCAGGCTTGCCTCCCCAACATTAAGAAGAAGTAAGTTGTATCCAATATGCTTCTAATATTAGAGGAAAGTGAAAAAATATTATTTGTAGTAATATTTTCAACTTGTTACTCCTAGACAGTATATTGCTTCTTGTACAACCTGTAGTTACCCTGTGTACACACCCCTAAAGTTTATGAGGAAAGTTAAAGAAATAATGCCTACAGTGTCCCTGCCCAATGCATAATATAGTGAGATATGCAGACATCTGAGACTTGGGAGGAAAATAAAAGAAATAAATGACATTATCCCCCCCCCAACTCCCCAGTGCAAGGTATAGCAACCTTATGCACATATCACTATGCATGGCTGTTTTTAGACTACATGGGTTTCAGGACAGAGGCCACTACAATTTCTGTGTCAATATTCACTTATACAGCCTTGGAATGTGAGACTCCAAAGGTCTGAATGACCTGGCTGCATTTTATGCCTTATTATTTGAGAGATGACTGCTTAAATTAAGCAATGACAAAAGGGCCAGTTACTGTCTTCCTGAAAACAACCCACCAAGCAGTTATATCCACTTGTGCGTAAAGTTCAGACATCAGATTGTGATAAAAGAAGATGGCCATGTAATGTATTTCACCTTTGCTCCACACAATAAAGAAGTCAATGCTGCTTCAGCAAACCACATTAGTCCAACAAAGCCAGAATAATGAGCAAATAGCAACAGACTGCAAGTCATTTTCCTCCACAGACAACTCTTGCAATTGCATACACTTTGGCTGGCCTATCAGATGGCAAGTTAAGTAGTCATCTTATTCACACAAATGCACACTAGTCTTGCAAAGCCAGATAAATACTGTTTAAACTGAGAAAATATGTGTGTCATTTACTTTCATCAAGACAACCTCAACTCAATGAAAACAGAATACTGAATATTATAAGGTTGTTTTTCTACTATCTATACTAAGTAGCTTTTCTGCAGCTTGTCTCCATGGAGACAGTCTGGTGGAAGGTGATTGGCTGAAGGAAAAGAAAAAAAATAACATAGAAACTGGCTAGCACATAATGTTCTCTGAAAAGAGTCAGGGCTTTTCCCAGGTGTGACAGCTTTAAAGATAATACAAAACCAGTTAGACTAGAGGTAAACCTCTCATTTTTTTTAAATGCATTGGGGATACTAATATAAACAGTTGCTTTTGTTTTTTTCTTGTTCACCCTTCTTCGTTTTTTTTTGTCCAGTTTTGAAAAATGTAGACACTACAATGAAAAAAGAATGAGGAGATGAGAAGATGGGGGGAGAGCACTAGGGTCTGGTTAACAGAGTATGACAAAATAAAAATCAGTGTGCTTTTCCCCATGCTTGCATAGGGAAATGACTGGGTAAAAACCATAGGCATTATCCAGTAGCAAGTTTATTACAAAGTATGTAAATGAAAAAGAATGTTAAATACTGTAAGTCTTTCTTTCTGATAAACAAGATACACTTAGCAGTTCAGTGTCTGGTTTGCATGTCCGTAGAAGACAATTTGATAAAGAAAATGGCTTGGAGAAAGTGTTTACTGAAAACATTCAAGTGTTTTCTCAACATGGAGAGTTGTATAGATGTAAAAAATTAAATAGCATTTACTGAAAGAACAGGCTGTACCATGCTTCTTAGCATGACTAACCTTTCTTTTGGTTAATTTTAGCCTGTCTGTGTAGCTATAAATGTAGAACTTATCTTCTTATTAGGACGCAAAAACTTCAAGATCTGAAGATGTACATAGTTTTGTGTGTTATTGTAAAGTTCGTAGATTTTAGGAGGGTTTTTGGGGAAGTTTGTTCTGTTTGAGGACTTTCAAAAAAGCATAAAGTTATGAAAGATGTGACATAGGTGCAAATGGATATGACATGAAACAACTGTATAAAAGACCAAACTGCTGGACAGTATATACATGTAACAAAAAAGTTGGAAATGAAGTTTGGCAACAAACCAAGTAGTTACGGGACATCTTCATGAGGGGTTAGTTGATATTAGTCGGTGTTAGGCTGGTTGGGGTGGTGAAAGGGTTAAGTGGAGGCAGGGAGGATTGGGAGGAAATGAGATAAGGGTAGGGAGGGGCTTAAGATGTGTAGTCAAGTATAGCTGGGTAAGCAATCACATTTTGGTATGAACTTGCTACCCTCCTCTTGTTTGTTTGGAGGGGTTAGGGGGATTGGGGTTTATCAGTTGCGGTAGGCAGAGAAGAAGAACAGACATGCCCTCTTCTGTTCCCCCTCTGGAGTATGGATGTTCATTTTAAGGATCTGGGGAAAGGAAAATGAGCAGCTGGAGGAAGCTTGCTGAATAGATAAGTAAGCTGACGTAAGGATGCTGCTTATTTGGTGGAAGGTAATTCAATGAATGGTGTATGAAGTGAGATGGGACACTGCTTCATAAGTAAAGTAAGTGAGCAGAGGTATGGACCCTGCTTACTGGACAGGATGAGTAGGTACGCTGCCCTGATTAGCATTACAAGGATGGTCCTTCATAAGTAAAGTAAGCAAGCAGAGGTATGAATGCTGCTTACTGGGGCAGAGTGAGTAGGTACGCCTCCCTGATTAACATTACAAGGATGTTTATGCTGTGTTTCGAATCTACTATATTATGGTCAGTTGTTACTAATAAAGCTGGTGAACAAAGCTATGTATGGAAGTTTTAATAAAGGTCATCAAATGTCATTCGGTGTGATGTGTTTATTGAAGGGGACGGGGACAACTAGACATTTAGCAAAATAGCAGTTATATATAAAAGGTGGTAATAATAACTATACAAGATAAATGATGCTTTCTGTAATGTCTTCCAATCTAAATGGTTTTACAGATAAAAATAAAAAAGAAAGAGTAGTGAACTATATAAAAAAATGTAGAGTGCAAATAGTTATGCTACAGGAGACACACTTGGAAAGAACTGAACATGTGAATTTGATAAAGAAAGGTTTTCAGGATAGTTATTCAGTGGAATATTTGGGGCAAAGGAAAAGAGGAGCACTTATTTTAATTGCAAGAGGAGCTCCAATAGTGATAGAAGAGGGGGAAAAAAAAGATAATGGAAGATACATGGTACTAAGGGGCTACTGGCTAGGGAGGAGGATTACAGTGGCATGCATTTACATAGGTTCATAGGTAGGTACTAGGCTATCGCCCAAGGGCCTAAGTAAGCCTAGCCAACAAGGTTCCCTGGCTTACGCCACCCAATAAAGTTATTTTCCTGTGCCCCTGTTAAGCAGTGCCACAAAAGTGATCCCCCGGCTGTACTTCCTATTTCCCATCAATTTATCAAGATTTTTCTTGAAGAGTGCTAATGAGAATCTTAGCATGTTCCAGAGTATGGGAAGTATGTGGGACAGGAATCTATCCCTCCAGCATGTCCTGTTTATTGTGGTGACAAGGTTTAGGTCCCTAGAGCATGTAGCTTGGAGGGATTGGGATTTCTTTAGGTGTAGCATGTCCAGCAGCTCTGGGTTTGACATAGCTTTATATGTTAGGCAGAGATCACCTCGGAGTAGGCGATATGCTATGGAGTAAAACTGTAGTTTTTTTGAGACGGTCAGTGTAGGGATCTGTCTGAGGCCAGTAATCCTTTTTTGAGGTACTTCTGTGGCCTTTCCAGCTAATGGAGATATCTTGTGAGGTACATTCCAAAAGAGGCATTTACTCTATAATGGGTCTAATGAGTGTCGAGTAGAGGGGAACAATGACCTCTTTTTTCCTAGATGAGAACCCTTTTGTGATGAGGTGTGCCACGTAGAAAGATTTCCTGACTACTGTGGCGATTATCAAAGGAGAGACTACTGTCCACCTGGGTCCCCAGGTCTCTTATCACACATTCAGCGTTAAGTAGACTGCCACCTATGTGGTAGTTCAGTGGTACAGAGTTTTTACCAAAAGGGATGACAATGCACTTTTTGGCATTGAGCTTGAGGCCATGGTTCTGACACCAGGCATCTGTCTCAGTGATGCCCTTTTGTAGGATGCCCACATCATTTGGGGACTCAACTATGGCTCCTAGTTTGCTAACTTTGTTAGCCAAACATCTTCTGTGTTAGCCTGTACTTCAGAGAAGTAGATACCAAATAGGAGAGGTCCCAGGACTGAACCCTGTGGTACTCCACTTGTCACTGGTTTGAAGTCAGATTTGGAGTCTGCAACTTTTACAGTGTGGGTTCTGTCAGTGAGTCAAGTAGCAGCCCATCTTGTGACGTAGGGATTTATACTTAGTTTAGTGAGTTTAGCTATAATTCCAGAATGGGGGATGGTGTTAAAAGCCTTGGCGAGGTCAAGATAGGCTGTGTGAACCACCTTACCCTCGTCTACATCTTTGGTGACTGCCTCAAAGGAGTCAATCAGGTTCAGGAGGTATGATCTGCCTTTCACAAACCCGAACTGGGTGGGGTCCAGAGTTTGGAGGTTACCAATGTCTTTGTTTATGAGTTCCATGATGATACGTTCCATGGCCTTACAGACCAGGCTCATCAGGCTAATAGGGTGATAGTTCCTGGGATCAGTAGTGTCTCCCCCTTTGTGGACTGGGATAACTGTTGCTGTGTGCCATTCAGTGGTTGCAAAGCCTGATGTGAGACTATGACTGAACATGGTGCTTAGGTGGGGTGCCAGTTCATTCTGAAGTTCATGTAAAATGCAGCCTGGGATGTTGTCCGGTCCCATGGATGCTGTGTTTTTGGCTTTAGAGAGTGCAGCTTTTACCTACGTAGTTGTGATTACAGGGACTCTGCATTCTTCCTGTATAGATATGGTCCCTTTAGGGGGTGAGAGGGGATAAAGTTAGCACTGAACCTATCTGCCAGGACGTTGGCAATATCAGTTGGTTCTGTAATTTTCATGCCGTTGTGCTGTAACTCAAAGCAGATCTGGGTGTTGCCATTGAGATTCTTGACATAGCTATAGAATGTTTTGTGGTTGTCCCTAGAATCAGTGGCAATTTTGTTTTTGTAGCTAGCTTTGGAGGATCTTATAAGGGAGCTCAGCTTCTTACTGAGGCTGACTAGGGAACTCCTCCACTCATGGGATTTTACTCTCTTTTGCAACAGTTTCTTCCTTCTGTTGTAGAGTTTGTTTATGGCAGGGGACCACCAGATTGGATTCCTTTTTTTGGAGGATAGCATCTTGGTTCTGTTTGGGATAGCACAATCCATGCACTCGTGTAAGTACTTATAGAGTGCATCTGTGTAGGATTCAGTAGTCGTAACTGTATTGTCCATCTGCATGGTTGTCATGAAGTTCGCCACTTCTGTCTTAAGAAGCATGAAGTTGGCTTTGGAGAAATTTTTTACCATGATTTCCTTAATGGGGGTGGGGTAGGGGTGGGACGTGGATATCTAGAGTGATTAGCTTATGGTTGGATCTGACCAACGAGGAGTTGACTTCAGGTGTGGAACACTGGTCACTCATGTTGGTGATGATTAGGTCTAGGATATTGTTGCCCCTGGTGGGGCTGTGGATAAGTTGATACAGGGCATTGAAATTTATGAATTCCAGAAAGCATTGTGTGAAGGAGTTGGTACATGAGTAGTTTTCCCAGTTGTTTGGTTGAGCCCTAATATTTTCCAGTATATCAAGAAAAAAGGAGTGGGAATCCTGGGGCATGGTGGGGGATCTGTAGCAAGCTACAATTTGGATTGCAGTTATGCCCAGACTTAGTTGCACTTGGATAACCTAAGCAACTAGCCTGGAGGTGTAGATATCCTTCATGAATATGGACACACCTCCGCCTTTGGTGTTCCAGCCCAGGTTAGGTAGCCGAAAAGTGTGGTATGAGTTATAGCCTGGTAATGCAGGGGTGCTTTCGGGAGCCTTGAACCAGATCTGAGTCACTGCATATATATTGATGTTCTCCATCCCTCTAAAACTGCTATAAATGGAGCTTAAGAAAATTTTGGGAGAAATAATCCGCTTTCAGCAAGGAATATTACTTGGGGCGGCCACGGTGGTGCAGTGGTTAGCATTGCTGCCTCACAGCAAGAGGTTCTCCGGTTCGATCCTCGGCTGGGGTGCCTTCTGTCTGCATGTCCTCCTGTGGTCTGGGTTTGGGTTCAGGTTCCTTCCCCCCTCCACCCCCCCATCCCATCCCAAAGACATGCTTTGGGCAGGTGGATTAGCCTAGTAAATTGTGTGAGTGTGTGGGTGAGTGTGCGAGCTGGCGCTGGAAGGTTAGCCGGATCCACTGCCATTCAATGTGCGGACAAGGTGATCCGCTGTGGCGACCCCTAACCGGGAAAAGCCGAAAGAAGAAGAAGAAGCAAGGAATATTACTTATAGGTGGAGACTGGAATTTGGTTTGCAACAGTGAAAATGTGTCTGGGGGGCCTAGAAAGAATAATTTAACAAGGGAGGGTAGATTTTTGGAGAAATTTATGAAAATGTTTGGCATGGAAGATGTGAATTCAGTACTAGGAGTTCGGAGTGACTTTACATTTTACTCGCCAAGATACAAAAACTGGGCTAGGCTGGATAGATTTTATATCTCACAGGAACATGTGCATTTAATTGAAGGTCTTGAAATGCACCCAATAACTATTCAGATCATGCACCAATAATAACTAAAATAAAAACGCAAGGCAATGAAATGAAAATGAGACACTGGCACTTCCCCACCTACCGGTTGAAAAGAATTTAAGGAATGGGTTGTGGACTTATTTCAGGAGCTACTAGAGAAGACAGATTTCTCTTCTGAAAACATAGCTAAGGAGTGGGATAAAATTAAAGTGGAGTTTAAAACTAGGTTGGAAATAACAGAAAGGGAAATATGGCTAAACAGTAACAAGAATTATTTAGAGGGATTGACAAATGTTAAAGTATTGCAAAATAGGGGAAATCTCTCAGAGCAAGAAAAGGAGTAACTGCAGAATGCTTAACAGAAAATAAGGGATTACCTCGATAATATGCATGAGTTTAGAAAGATTGCTGTTAAGCAGATGTTTTTTGATAATAATTCTAGAGCACAAAAACTTTTAGCACAGCAACTCAGGCAACAAAAAATGGAAAGGGCTGTCACCAGGCTTAGGGAGCCTATAACAAGGAAGGTAACCAGTGACCTTGTATAAGTATTAGAAATATTTTGGAAATTTTATGAAAATTTATATAAAGCAGAGAAATATGGAAACCAAGAAAAGGTACAAATAGAATGTTTATGGAAGAATTAAATATGCCAAAGTTAGAGGCAGATGTGGCTCAATTACTAACAGGACAGGAAGGGATGAGATAAAAATGGCTATGTATAACCAATCTACAGCAAAGTCCCCAGGAATAGACGGTATTCCTTTGGAAATTAGGAGGGAAAAAATTATAAAGATCTGGAAACTTTTGTTTAACAGTATTTTAAGAGGAGGAGAAGTTTCAGCATCCTGTAAAAAGGCGATGATAAAGGTAATACCTAAAGAGGGAAAAGATCCATCGGTCCAGCTTCATACAGGCCCATTTCATTACTAAACCATGATTATAAAGTGTTTATGACTATAATGGCTAAAAAAATGGCAAAAGTGATACCAAAATAGATAGATATGGATCAGTGTGGTTTTGTGGAGGGGAGGCAAATATTTGACAATATTAACAGAATATTGATGATCCAGAAGGAAGCAGAATGTAAGAAAGTACCACTTTTATTGATGGGTCTTGATGCAGAGAAAGCATTTGACAGAAGAGACTGGGAGTTCATGAGCAGGGCAATGGAAGTATTTGTTTTCCCTGATATAATTATAAGGTTGATTAGAAGAATATATGAGGGATCAGAGGTGCAAATTAAAGTGGGTGGGGTCCTCTCCGATAATTTCTGCTTGAGTAGAGGAACCAGGCAGGATGTCTACTTTCCCCTTTGTTGTTTGCATTATATTTAGAACCACTGGCAAAGAAAATAAGAGACTCAGAAATTCAAAGATATAATTGGTATGGTAGTCAGGAAAAGCTGGATCTATTTCCAGATGATATTATTCTATACATGGCAAAACCAGAAAGGGACATTACATTATTGTGGAACATTTTAAGACAGTTTCAGATCTTCTCAGGATACATTAATGAAGCTAAAACAAAGGCAGTAGCTGTAAATTATGTACCCACACATGAATTGGTCCAACAATATCCATATTTATAGGGACATGATAAAATGAAGTATTTAGGAGTATGGATTAGAAATGACTCTGTGGTGGCAGCTAAGGATATGTGGGAAGAGACTAAACAGAACATAAGACAAAAATTAAGAAACTGGAAGTTTTGTTATATGGATATGGATAGATACTAAGATACAAGCCATTGAAATGTTTTTAGTCCCTTTAATCTTATACACAGGTCAGGCATACTTTTATCAACCAGAGAAAAAATTGTGGACAGCAATTAATAAAGAGTTTTAGGATTTTATCTGGGAAGGGAGGACAGAAAGGGTCAAGTGTAATAAGCTAATTCTACCAATAGAACAAGGTGGACTAGGATTACCCAGTTTGAGGGGTATTTTAGAGCAACACGATTAAGGCTCTTATACATAGCACAGGCAGAAAACTATAATTCAAGGTGGAAAGGGATGATGATGATCCAGGGAGGAAGCTCAAGAAATAAGCAGAGACTGGGATTTTGGATGCAGACTCTTAAGGAGAACAACCAAAATCATGAAGAGTATTATATTCATAAAATAGCAGGGAGTATTCTAAGAACCAAACCAGTACGAGAATGGAGAAAATAGATTTTGCCGATAGGGTTGACTGTGGTCAGGGATATGGATAATAGGCAAGAGGGGGATGGACTTTATTGAAGAAAATTGGCAAAGGAACCAAAGTATTGTGAACAAGTAACTAGAAAGGGAAAGGTAATAGAATGGGAAGAGGCCAAAAAGTTATTTGGACTGCAGAGTATAAGCAAAGGGAAAGAAATAGGGTGCTCCTAAATGAAAGACCAGCACTGGTAGAATTTTTAATACAATGTAGAACAGAAGCTGCTATTAAATAAGGAATAATTAGTAAAGCATATAAAATATTGCATGATAATTACAAGAATCAATCAGAGGAGCTTAGAAAGGATTGGGAAGAGAGATTGGATAAGCAATTCACAAAGAGACAATGGGGGGGGGGTATATGTATATCTCCCAAATATGCAACAAAGTCTAGAAGATTTAGGGTCTTTACCCAGAAATGTTTACATAGGTATTTTTATACCCCAAGTAGCCTCCAAAAAAATTTTCCTCAGGTGGATAGCAAATGCTGGAGGTGTGATGGGCAAGAAAGAGGAAGCTGGGAACATATTTTTTGGAGGTGTGATGAGCTGGCAGACTTTTGGGATTCCCTGCGGGCTGCTCTGTCAGCGATGCTGGGTGGGCAGATTGGACTGACTGGGGAGATGATTATTTTGTGTTATGTTACAGAATCGGAATTGCATAGACATAGTAAAGCCTATATAATGCTTAACTGCCATTGACTAGAATGTTTATAAGTGATTAGTAATGTTTATAACTACAGTTGTTTCAATGGTGTCTGTGATGTAAACTGTTTACAACTAAAGTGATTTCATTTTGTATGTTTTTCATTTATCTAAATGTAAGATTGCCTTTATCACATGTGGAAATGTAAATGTTGGAAAAAAAGACAACCTCAACTCCTTCACAGTAGTTACAGCCACTTCTATGTACAATTCAGACACTTGATTCTATTAAAACAAGATGGCCATGTACTGTATATCACATTTACTCCACACAAACAGTTGCCACATATTAAACTATTCCAAGCTGCTTCATACAAGTCTCAAAGTCAGAATAATGAGCAAGCAGCAGTAGCTTGTAATATTCCTTCACAGTTAGCCCATACAGTTATGGCAACTTTGTGCACATCTCCGATGACAAGCCAAAATAATGAACAAACAGCAGCAGCTAGGGACTTTTCTTCCCAGATAGCCCCACCAGTTATAGCTACTTTGTGCATATCTCAGATGACCAGTTTGTATGCCTAATAGGTTCATAGGTGGGTACTAGGCTATCTGCCCGAAGGCATTTATAAGCCTAGTCTTAATGTGTTGGCTTTCGCCGTTACCTTAGATTAGTTCCGTGTGCCAATGTCCAGCAGAGCCGCTGAAGTGATCCCTGAGGTAAACTTTCTGTTTCCCATCCACTTGTCAAGGTTTCTTTTGAAGAGTGTTAGCGAGGAGCTCTGCCTAATGTAGATTGGGATCTTGTTCCAAAGCATGGGAAGTCTCTGGGACAGGAATCTATCCTTCCAGCACATCCTATTTATTGTTCTGGTGAGGTTTAGATCCCTGGAGCGTGTGGCTCAAGGGGATAAGGTTTTCTTTAGGTGGAGCAGGTCCATCAATTCTGGGTTGGACATGGCCTTGTATGTCAGGCAGAGATCACATCTGAGTAGGCGGTATGCAACAGAGTGCAACTGGAGTTTCTTCAGTCGAGCTGCATAGGGCATCTGTTTGAGGCCATTGATCCTCTTGGTGAGGTACTTCTGTGGTCTTTCCAGCTGTTGCAGGTGTCTTTTAAGGTACATCCCAAATGGGGCGTTGTAATCTAAGATGGGTCTGATGAGTGATGAGTAGAGGGGCGCAATGACCTCTTTTGATCTAGATGCAAACCCTTTTGTGATTAGGTGGGCCATGTAGAAGGATTTTTCTAACCACTTTGGCAATGTGATTATCAAAGGTGAGATTACTATCTACTTGGGTCCCCAAATCCCTTATTATGTCTTCCATATTTAGGGGACTACCACCTATGTGGTAGTTTGTGGGTACTTTGTTTTTTTTTCAAAGGGGATGACTATGCACTTTTTGGCATTTAGCTTGAGGCCATAATTTTGACAGCAGGTATCCGTCTCAGAGAGACCCTTTTGGAGGATTTCTGTGTCAGCCGGAGAGTCAATTATAGCCCCTAGTTTGCAGTCATCTGCAAACATGGTCAGCCATAGTCCTCCTGTGCTTGCCTGTACCTCTGAGAAGTATATGCTGAACAGGAGGGGTCCTAGGACTGAGCCCTGGGGAACGCCACTTGTAACCTGTTTAGAGACGGACCTAGCTCCCACAACTCTCACCATGTAGGTTCTGTCCGTGAGCCATTTGGCAACCCATCTTGTGACATAGGGGTTTATGTTCAGGCTGATGAGCTTGTCTATAATACCAGTTGTCGAAGGACTTAGCGAGGTCTAGGTAGGCTGTGTGTACCACCTTTCCCTCATCTATAGCCTTGGTAACTGTCTCAAAGAAGTTCACCAGGTTTAGGAGGCAATATCTGCCCTTAACAAAGCTGAACTGGGTAGGGTCCAGTGTTTGGAGGTTCCCAATGTCTCTGTTAATGAGTTCCATGATGATGCGCTCCATAGCCTTGCAGACCAAGCTAGTCAGGCTTATATGGCGATAGTTCCTGGGGTCTGTTATGGCTCCACCTTTGTGGAGCAGAATAACCATTGCTGTGCGCCACTCTATGGGTATGTAGCCTGTGGAGAGGCTGAGTTTGAACAGTGTGTTTAGGTGAGGGGTTAGTTCATCTTTGAGCTCATGTAGGACGCAGCCTGGGACACCATCCGGTCCCATTGATGCTGAATTTTTGGCTTTGGAGAGGGCTGTTTTAACCTGAGTGTCTGTGATTTCAAGGACTCTACATTCTTCTGCTATGGTTATGGGCCCTTTTGGGGGTGAGAGGGGGGTGAAGTTTGCGCTGAGCCTGTCTGCCAGGATGTTGGCGATATCAGTCAGTTCAGTGTATTTTGTGCCATTCTGTACTAACTCTGAGCAGATCTGTGCATTGCCACTTAGATTCTTGACATAGCTAAAGAATGCCTTGTGGTTATCTTTGCAGTCCTTGGCAATTTTTCTTTTAAAGCTCGCCTTGGATGATTTTATGAGGGATCGTAGTTTCTTGCTGATACTGATCAGCTCGATGTCTTCCCTTCTTGGGATTTTACTCATTTCTGTACTAGTTTCCTCCTTCTATTGTATAGCTTATTTATGGCAGGAGTCCACCAGACTAGTTTACATTTCTTGGAAGAGTGAGTATTGGTTTTGCTTGGGATGGCACGATCCATGCATTCTTGTAGCTGCCCATAGAATGCATTAGTAAAGGATTTTGCAGCTTGGACAGTGTTATCCTTCAGCATGGGGGCTTTGAAACTTTCCACCTCGGTCTTAAGTAATGTGAAGTTTGCTTTTGAAATGTTTTTCATGGTGGCTTTCTTGTCTGGGAGTGGGGGTGGAATATGGATATCCAAAGTGATTTGTTTATGGTCAGATCTAACCAGCGAGGGGTTGACCTCTGGTTTGGAAAACCGGTCGCCCATGTTGATGATGACCAGATCCAATATGTTGTCACCTCTGGTGGGAGTGTTGACCAGTTGAACCAGGGTGTTTGAGTTTATAAATTCTAGGAAAAGTTGGGCAAAGGAGTTAGTACTTGAGTAGTTCTCCCAGTTAATGTTTGGGTAATTGAAATCACCCAATATTAGCCTGTTTGGTAGGACCTTTATGTTTTCCAGTGTTTCCAGAAACACAGAATGTGGTTCCTGGGACATTGTGGGTGATCTGTAGCAAGCTACAATTTGAATTGCAGTTTTGGCCATTGTTAGTTGCACGTGGATGATCTCTGAATCACCGTGCTGTGCCACTAACCTGGAGGTGTGGGTATCTTTGATGAATATGGATACGCCCCCACCTTTTGTATTTTGGTTTGGGTTCTGTGGCCGAAATGTATGGTATGAGTTGTAGCCTGGTAGTGCTGGGGTGCTCTCTGGAGCCTTAAACCAGGTTTCTGTTACCACTTATATCGATTTTCTCCATACTGAGGAGTGCCTCGAGTGTATGCATTTTGAGGTTTAGACTTCTGGCATTGAGTAGCATTACCCTCAGTTTTTTGTTACTTGTGCTATTTACAGCAATGGGTTTGTGTTTTGAGCCTTGCCTAAAGCATTATGGGGGTGGCAAGGGCCTTGGCAAGTATTCGAAAGCCTAAGGGTGACAGGTGCAAGCCGTCTCTAGCAAAGCAGCGTGGCTTGTCGAGCATGTCATCCCAGATGAACAGACACTGGATCTCCTTTGAATGACACCAGAAACTTAGCCAATTGTTGAAATCGAGAATTATTTCTTTATACCATGGTATCATTCTTGGTGAGGGCAAGACGCTACTCAGTGTGAGGGTCATACTGGCCTGGGTACGTGATCAGAGAGCTCTTCCATGTCTCATTTCATGTAGTCCAGGGAGGTATGGCTCAAGTCATTCACAGCAACATGGACAATGACAGAGTCATATTTGTACTTTTTCTGGAGTGACCTGAGTGCTTGCGTTATGTGGCAGATCCTGGCACCTGACAGACAGCTAACAGTAACCTTCTCCTTATTCAGCCCAGTGAGTGGGATGTCAGTGTGCCTGACTGTAGAGTCACTTATTACTAGTATGTTGGGTATGTTATTTTGCCTTAAGGGCTGTGATTGCATGGCACACTGGTTTTGTGAAGTATGTGTTTCATGGTTTGTGTTGGGGGGGTGGAGGTTGCTTGGATGTTTGCTTTGGAGGTCTCTGTTGGTTTTTCAGTTTTTTATTTAGGGCTTCCGAGTATGTTTCCATGTATTTATGTGTGTTGTTTGCTGGTGCTGGTTTAATGGGTCTTTGTAAGACTGGTGGTGTGATGCAAGTATTTCCCTTCTCCTCTTGACTGTCTGATCCAGTCTTGGGTTGAGAGAGCTTAGCCTCTAGTTTGGCTGTATAACTACATCTCTTGCATGTATTAGTGTTTGGTGGTAGGAGGAGGGGGTTGTCTGTGTACATGAGACAGTCGTAATATTGCCTCAAAATGCCCAGATTCACCAGTTGGACTGGAGAGTACACCTGAAACTGCCCTTTGGACATGCCTGGATAGGTACAGTGAACTGTTTTACTGGATGGCTGGTAAGGTCGAATAGAGAGCCTTGTCCTTCTGTACAGTACAGTAGGTTCTAGTGCTAGGGTTTATAAGTGCTTGCTATAAGTTCTGAGCAAGTGCCAGGCTGAGAAATGAATGGCTTGAGTGCTTAAGTTGAAAGTTTGTCTAGTTCCAAGGGAAAAATTGAAGAGGAGACTTTGTGGAGTCGGGAATAGTTTTACTCTAGTTAACCGGCACTGCCCGGAGCGCAAAACCGGGCAAATATGGTATTTATAGCAGGGAAGTAAAAGAGATAGAAATTAGTCCAAAATGGACAATAAACTACTAATTTCTCAGCTGAAACCACTCCTCCAGGGACAGATAGGCTGCTCAAAGCTCCCCTCTCTCACAGATGAACAGAGAAACTTCCTTCTATCCAAGCAAGGTATGGGCAAACACAGAGATTTGTAACACAGCCCTGAATTCAGCACTAACCTGAAAACTGGACTATACTAGCTTAGAAAGGTGGGAAACAAGTATATATAATTTTTTTTTCAGAAAATAAAGCAGATACACTAAAAAAAAAAACAGTTTAAAAGCACAGAAAAGGATACTTATTGTTATATATCGCAGATCAGAGTTGTAGTCAATGCCCCCAGTAATAAAATAGGAAGAAACACAAATAAAGTAAAAGCAGATGAATAAAGTGCAGTTTATATATATATATATATATATATATATATATATATATATATATATATATATATATATATATAAAACAGTAGAAAATGAACAAACTGATTTAAACAAGTTACCCAATTAACCAGAAAAAAAGCTCAAAACTGAGCCCTGTTCCAGCATTCTTCAATCAGACAAGTTCTAACTGCACACCCCTGCTTACTAGGGTGCAGGGGAACCTTCTCCAAAAAAAGATGGCCTGGATCAGTGCTGAAGTTATACAAACAAAGCTAGATTCAGCAGGCCTGAATCTGCTCTATGTTACAGCAACAAGGTGCACCAATTTCAGAAAGAAACAGTTCAAATAAGCCTGTGACCAGAAATTCCCAGCTCAGAAGGGCAGAATCCAGCCTCTCCTCCCACAAGAGTGCAGACCACAAACCTTCTTAATGTAAAACAGCCTGTATGAAGCCCAAGTGCTTAAACCAAAAGACTTAGAATAACAGTTACAATTTAATCAGGCTATGACCAGGCAGTAATAAATGCAGCAGAATAAATAAAATTGACTACTTTAGTGTTTTGGCCTTCTCTAGCAAAAGACATTGATAAAGTACTTTCTTCTTGTTAAGTATGCAGTGCTACTGAGCCGCATTTGCAAAAAGAACCACTTCAGCTAAGTCAACATGAACCACGTTGGTCAACAATAGCCACTGATATGTTCATGTGGAACAGTCAGCATTACTTAGTGTTGGTAGACTTTTATTCAAACTGGTTCAAGATTGATTTACTATCTAATCTATCATCCACTGCAGTTATCACTGAGTTGAAACATCATTTCTCAGTCCATGGTAGTCCACACAGTTATTTCTGACAATGGTACCCAATTTACCAGTCAGTTTCCGAAATTTGCAAAAGAATGGGACTTTGTACACGTTGCTCATAGTCCAGAATACCCACAGTCAAATGGACTGGCTGAACATGCAGTACAGAGTGCAAAGCAATTGCTGGGGAGGTCAAAGTGTGATAATACCGTTGTCTTTTTGAATTAACTTAGTCTCAGAGACATACCCCGTGATGATATACTTGGCTTGCCTGCTCAGAGATTTCTATCTAGGCAAACCAGAACAACATTGCCTATCAGTTCCAGTTTGTTGAGGTCTAAAGTAAAGAACAACAGAACAATCAGAGCCCAACTGTACAGAAAGCATTCTTTCCAAAAGTCCAGCTATGATAAACTGAGCAGATTTCTTCATCCATTGAAAGAAGGGTAGACAGTGAGTATGCAAACAGCAAAACGTTTCAACTGGATTAGTCAAGTAACAAGTATATGTGCCAAGCTGAGATCCTACTTAGAACGTGAGGGTGTGGAGTACAGGAAAAAACATAGACATCTTCTTCCTGTATATGAATCGCTATTGCAGCATTGTTCCTGTGATACAGTCTCTAGATCTCAGAGCAATCCAGACAATGTTCCTGTTACAGAACGTGTCTTTACTTCTACTTCCATTCCTGATGATGTTCCTAAGGTTGAACATTCAGCAGAGACCATCCCAGTTGCTAGACCCAATTCTAATTTATATGTCACATGATTTGGTTGTATTTAAAGACCTTGTGTGAAATACACAGCAACCTGGACATAATTATTTATATGTATTTAGTTCTGTATAATTGTATATCAAAAAATTATTTGTATCAATTGCATGTCAATTAATGTCGTCAGTAACGCATGACTCATTTCTCAAAGAGGAAGGATGTAGAATAGTGTATGTTGTACCTTTAAGAAGTGTTTCAATGACAGTACGTGTATATAAGCAGCAAGCACATGCTAGCTTCAGTGCCATTTTGAGAGTGCAGCCAGACAGTGAGCATGTATGAGTGTGATAGCTAGTTTGTTTATAAGTTTATCTAAACTAAAGTTATTAAGCCTCAATCCTGATGTATTTGTACATAATAAAGCTGCTTGAACAGAACCTATGAATGCTCGTCTGTTTTTTATCACGACTGGACAAGAGAGAATCCCCTCCTACTCCTTAAACATAAAACTCTCTTTCCGCTCCCTTGGCCTGAAATTTCTTTACCGCTCCCTAACCCTAAAATCCACTTCCCACTCCCTCCTCCCAGCTGCTGCACTTACCTTGCTCCACCTCAAATAATGTGTTTGGTTAAGGTGCTGTAGCTGATTGAACTGACTCATATTTGAGTTCTCGAGTGAACGGCAGCGTACAAGATCTACAGGATTCTCGAGTCCCTGACTTTGACAATGGATTTTGAGCAGCTGAGACTCAAGTGCTTGTAGCTGAACCAGTTTAATCTACTATTAAAATGTAATTCTAGATTGCAAGTGATAGAAGTAAATGCAGCTACTAAGGACAATAATGTGTGATGGCAAGAAGTGGCAGTAGTATGTGACTGGAGTAAGTGCCAGTATGTGGTATTAGTGAAGGGCGGTAGTATTGTGCCAGTAATAAGGGGGAGTACACTTGTGAAATTAATAAGGGTCAGCAAAGTGTGACAGTTATAAATGATGGTAGTAAATGGCTTTATCAAATGGCAGTAAGTATGTTTACTGGTAAGGAGCAATAATGTGGGGTAGTAGTGAGGGGTATTAAGTATGTGTACTACTATGCAACAGTAGTGTGCGGCACTACTATGGAGAAGTAGTATTTGGTAGTAGAAGGCAAAGTTTTAACAGACAACGATAAGTGACAGAAGTAAGGAGCAATAGTAAGCAGTGGATAAAAGGCACAGTGGTAAGGAAATAAGCAAATGTTACTGCCAATGAGTTGTAATGACAGTTAATACTATTGCCCCCTTATTACTGCTCTTACTAAGTGGAAATATTAAGGAAGTTTCCTTCTCAATTAAAAAAAAATCAGTTACATTTTGCTAGGTTCCAGGCTAAATTGAATGAATATTTAACAAGTATACATGAATGTAGACTCAGATTTAATTAGCATACAAACAACACGGACATCCTCCAAAAGGGCCTTACTGAGACGGACACCTGGTGTCAAAGTCATGGCCTCAAGCTAAATGCCAAAAAATGTGTAGTCATCCCGTTTGGGAAAAAAACACCCATGAATTACCACATAGGTGGCAGCCCCCTTAATACAGAAGAGGAAATAAGAGATCTGGGGACCCAGGTAGATAGTAATCTCTCCTTTGACAATCATATTGCCAAAGTAGTTAGGAAATCCTTCTATGTGGCCTATCTAATTACTAAAGGGATTGCATCTAGAAATAAAGAGGTTATAGTGCCCCTCTACTCGTCACTCATTAGACCCATCATAGAGTACAATGCCCCATTTGGGATGTACCTCACAAGACACTTCCAACAGCCGGAAAGACCACAAAAGTACCTCACCTAAAGGATTACTGGTCTCAAACATATGTACTATGCAGACCGACTGAAAAAACTCTGGCTGTACTCAGTGGCATATCGCTTACTCAGAGGTGATCTCTGCCTCACTTACAAAGCCATGTCCAACTCAGAATTGATGGACATGCTCCACCTAAAGAAATCCAAGTCACTGCAAGCCACGTGCTCTAATGAGCTAAACCTCGCCACAACAGTGAATAGAACATGCTGGAGGGATAGATTTCTATCACAGAGACTCCCCATGCTTTGGAACAAAATTCCAAATTACATCAGGCAGAGCCCCTCACTAACACTCTTCAAGAGAAACCTTGACGAGTGGATGGGTAACAGAAAATACACCCCTGAGATCACTTCATTGGCTCTGCTTCACAGAGGATCAGTTAATTAATCAATGGGGCGACGAAAGCCGACACACTCTGGCTAGGCTTATAAATGCCCTTGGGCAGATAGCCTAGTACCTACCTATGAACCTATAAGGAAACACAAATACAGTAAAAGCAAATGAATAAAGTGCAAATTTTTTTTTTAAGTGCAAGAAGAGAGGAAGGAAGAACCTAAGTGGGCTGGCCTTCACAAATCTTCTCTCTGTATTAAGTAGAGTGAACACTAGACTCAGAATATGTTGTCACTGTACTCAGTTAAGTGAGCAAATGAAAAGGACCCAGGAGGAGACTTACAGGAGGGGCGGGCAATTCCAGAGCCACCAAGCTGACAAGCAAGTCTCTCAGGAGTTGAGCATAAAATGATTTCTCAAACTTTATGGCTAGCAGTTAAAGTACAGAGGAATCTCTCTAGGCTATTAAATATCAGATGACAAAGAAGTGATACCAACACCCCCTCTTACAGTAAAATAACTGCAGAGAGACGCACAGCACACTGTTCAGAAACACACAATTAGGAAACAGAAAAAAATGAAAATACAGTACTTTTAAAACTGCAAGTTTGTACTTAACCAAAGACTAAAATTCACTATTGCAAGTGCCACTTAGCTTCAGCTTGTAATGCAGATGTTTGTAGCCAAGCAAGTCTCTCAGGAGTTGATCATAAAATGATTTCTCAAACTTTGTGGCTAGCACTTAAAGTACAGAGGAATCCCCCTAGGCTATTAAATATCAGATAACAAAGAAGTGATACCAACACCTCCTCTATAGCAAAATAACTGCAGAGATAACAGAGACATGTGTATATATAAAAACAAAAGGGAAAAAGATACACATTAACCAATATTTGTATATTCAATTACTATATATATTATTTCCATATTAAAGAAGCCTAAGTCAAAATATCAACTAGAAAAAGTCAATAAAATATAAACTGCCATGTATAAACATTATCAGAAGTTGCAGTAAAACTTCATATCTATAAATACATAAATTATGCAAACCAGTTCTATTACTTTTAAGACCATCTATCATCCCTATTATATCCAATACTACTATAAAATAGCTATATTCAACATACAAATACAGAATGCACATAAAACATAATTAATTTAAAAGAATACTATTTTAAAATATGTACATTACATATAATTGGTGAATTCATTGGTTTATGTGTATGATGTCATTAATTGTCTATATTTTATAAAGGAGGGTACTTGTTTAAAATGATGGATTCTGATGATGTTTGTGTCACAAACTAAAGCCTTTAATCTTATTTGATAAAAAATTAAGAATGACATGGTACTGGTGCATACACTGGCATCTGTTTAAGGTTATTTACTTCTCTGAAGTCAAGTCTAATGTCAAGGGTGTCTGGTTGAGAGGCAGTTATAGAATCCTGCAATGTCACCAGCACTTTCCAGGAAGGCCTGACACATACTAATAACTAGTGTCAGAGCCATGGGCTAAACTTCAGTACTAAGAAATGCAAAATAGTATCCTTTGGGAAGAAGGCAACCTCTGGAAACTCCAAGGTTGATAATGCACCACTAAGAGTAGAACAAGTCATCTGGGATTTGGGAACACATGTAGACAGTAACCTGGATTTTGATCATCATGGGTGGTAAGTAAGTCATTCTATATCACATAAGTTATAAGCAAGGTATGGTATGTATGTCCAAGTATATTATTGTCCCACTGTACTCAGCCCTTATCAGACCAGCCATTGAGTACAATGCCCTATAAGATATGTACCTGACCAAGCATATGCAACAACTGCAGCATTTCCAGAGGTTCTTCACAAAAATAATATGTGGTCAAAACAACATGTCCTACATGGACCACCTCAAAGCCCTGTCCCTGTACTCTGTCTCCTACAGATTACTGAGTGGCAATCTATGCCTGGCCTATAAAGCATCCTCTGATCCCACCCTAATGAGCCTGCTGCATATTCACACAACAACTGGCATCAGATTTACTTGCTCTAGGGATCTAAACCTCATCTGCAGCATACACAGGACATGGAGGGACAGGTATATGTCTTAGAGGCTACATATTCTGAGAAACAGGCTTCCTATTTAGGTGAGTTAGAGTTCTTCCTTAACCCAATTGGATCAGCGGGTTGGAAATCAAAAATGCAGCCCTGGTCTGGCACCTACAGCTGTAGTAGAGAGAGGCAGCCTATAAATGACAACCTATGCCTAAGTATACCTATTAACATAACCCTGGGGTATCAAAACTTGTCAGATACATTTTGGAAGCATGAATACGCTTACAAAGGCCATCTGTGGTCATTAACCTAGTAATCACTTATGAACCTAGAATAAAAGTGGTGTCGTATTGCTCTAAAAGATAAATAAATAATTGTGACTAAGTGTCCCTGGTAGAATGGCATTGTAGACAGCTACCACCTGGCCTATGCATAAGGCTCTCTTTGTGGTGCTGTCAGTTGGAGAGGGCAGGGCTGACAGGCCACATTAAAGGCCATATGGATCTGAAATGAATCAGAAATTTACTACTGTTTGTAAAATAGCTAGTATTCAAAAGTCGCACAAAGAGATGACTTGCACAGGAGACATTTTGTTACAAACATATGACCAAATACTTTCTCTGTGCTGTTACAGTTTAGTATTTTATTTATTTATTTTTATTTATTTATCATTTGTTGACTGGGAAAGTCCAACTGGGACTGAGACCATTGTTAACGGAGGCTTGGGGAGAAATGCTCTAGATGCATGTCTTTGGAACTGAGAGAACTTTAGTAGAAGAGAAAACAGTGGGGTTTTCAAATTGTTTTTATTAATTTAGGTTATCCATATTTGGATATTATACAATATTTGAAGTTTCTTGGCTGTAGATTTCTGCTGTAAAGGCATGACTGAATGTATAGGACTGCAGGAAGTAAATATTTTTGTATAATTACAAACCAAAATCATATATGTATGTTATTGCTGCTTCCTTTTAAACAGTAAAATGTCTCCATTTCCAAAAGTTAGC
This sequence comes from Protopterus annectens, assembly GCF_019279795.1. Classification (NCBI taxonomy): domain Eukaryota; kingdom Metazoa; phylum Chordata; order Ceratodontiformes; family Protopteridae; genus Protopterus; species Protopterus annectens. Next base: position 1,491,513,012 of record NC_056741.1, on the reverse strand, counting down.
TTAGTAGTGATGGCTCAGAACTGTTTTTCCCTGCAGATTAATTACTTCCATAATCCGCATCCCTTGTATTTCAGTAGTATGACCATCATTGGCAAATGCAAACACATAATGCCAAGCAATCCATTTATTACTGAATAACTCTTGTGCAGGTGAGGAGGGGGCACACTGAGATGCTGTCAATTTTGCCATGTGCCACTCCCTGATCTTGTCATGTTTAGCAGGCTGTGGTACCAAGTTGCAGAGAACGGCATCTCACTAGTAGCATTTGTGATGGTTGTCTATTATTGGTTCTAAATTATCATAGCCACTTACCCATTATCAGCATTTGTGCTTAGGATTCATAATCTTGCATGGGATGCAACAATAACTTTCCAGCAGCAGCCACTGTTTCTAAGCAATAAAACAGAGTTTGTATTGTAGAATAAATGTGCATCTGCTGTTAATTACATCTAGATTTAGTAGCAAAATTCTGCATGACAGGACAAATATAAAACATATGCTGCATATGTGAGTCACATGGATTTATTAGAAGAAGCCATTCTTTTTAACAAATGCAGTCTTAACAGCATAGTTTTTCCAACTTTTATGTAACTATTTTTTTTCAATAAAGTCTGAGCATTTATTTTCTTTTCTTACATGTTAATACTTTTACATGCACATATATTTGTACCTCAGATCTTAGGACAATGGTTGTATGTATGTATGTATATAATAAATTCCAAAACATTCCGAGCGTTTCTAATGGAAAAAAAAAACAAGAACAAAGTGACTTTGGTAAAATTCCTGAAAAAGGATATAGTCTGTTTAATTTCATGTTTATTGCCACTTGTTCTGTTACTAGATGAAAAAGTCCTATTCAGAACTCCTGGGGATGGGTTTGGGCAGCTGTCATGTGTTCTCTCATCTTTTCAATGTATTGACGACTCTCTACGGTAAGAACGTCAGGGTTTTAATGATTTCATTTTGACCACAGGATTAGTGTCTATAATCCTTGCACAGCCTCCTCATTGATAGAATCTTAGAGAACGCTGCCAAATAATGTCAATGACTTACTCTTGTGCCTCGTTTCCTCTCAGGGTTTTGATTGTTTTTTAGATATATTCTGCAGCTGTAGAAGTGTTTCCTTTTTTCAATTGGGAAATTGTGCATCAGTGAAATACTTTGACAGTGGTGCTGGTAGGATAGTTTTTTTCAGTATGTAAGCATGTTTAGCTCACATTTTACATGCTGTAGTGTTTATATTTGCATGACTTTTTTATTTTGTATTTAGTGTTACCAGCTGCTTGACATCACAAGTATGCTATTACAGACACGATTTATGAAGTCATAAATGACACTGTCTTACTCAAGAAAAGCTAAAAGAGTAACCGTGGTCTGTCTAAGTCATGAAATTCTGCTTTTATTCAACTGTGTTCAGAAGTAAATATGATACAAATTTGTCTTAAGAAAATTGGATGGATACAGTCATATTATTGTCAAGGGAAATTCAACAGGAAAGGAAAAACAAACCTTTGGAACATGCAGATTAAAGGAAAGGTCTGTCTTCCCTAATGTAGTACTTTTGACCTGATAGACCATATAATGAACAGTAGACAGTGAAACCGAATGCAAAGGGTTAGAATATATAAGCCTTCCTTGTTCTACTGTTGGGCCACTGGTGCAATGACAGCATGCCTTTCTATGCTGTTACCAGCCTCACATTGTGTCTCTGTTGTGTTGGCTGCCTGGGTATGAAGGGTTCAGTACCATCTGTCTACCATCTTCGTCTTGAGTGTAATGTGTAGTGCATTTACTGCTGAATTGCCACATATTGGAGACTGGAAGTAATGAACAGGTGACATGCAGCAATAATAGTTTACTGCTGTTTTTTGGAGCCAGTGCTCCTCTTCCCCTTGCCATATACTAAATGATGATGTACCTTTTGCAGCTCCATAATTATGGTGGAGAAGAGATTAGTGAATCCTGCTATGGGAACATCTTGATGGCAGTGACTTTTCTCCTCCTCTCTTCCTCACCGATGAAGACTATCCGGGAAGGCTGTGGTTTGCATGTGTGCTTCTTTGCATGCAGCTTCTGCTAAGACTAATGTTACTATACTTCCCAGTAGTGTTATTATGCCTGGACTAGAAACCACTGGGCTTTGCCAGACAGAAACCATGCAGCTTCCCCTAAAAGAAGAGGAAGATGTAGTAGAATGCTGGTCAGTCTTCACCTGCCCCAAACACTTGGTCTACTAACTGAACTCAGGTCACTAGCATCACAGCCAGCCATTTCTCTGTTTGTCTGTTTATTGTAGCATTACTATTGACAGCTGTTTATGAGTGGGAACTTATCCATATGGAAACACGTATACTCCCCGTATGATGTTTTGCATGAGGAGCAGTGAGGAGCACCAGGGTGCCTATTTAAAGCACACAACGGCCAGCAAGAAATGTCCCAAAATGGTTTATTAGAAAAAACACATAGGATATAAAAATATATCCAGCTCCAAACCGGTTTCGGTTACCCCTTCTTCAGTGGAGCATGGAAAAAAGTGAAAAAGCCAACAAATGCACCTGATACTATTTATAGTATCAGTTGAACAAATCATCCAATGAGAATGCAATATAATGGTCTAATAAGACCTACACACCAAAATACAGTATTATGGTCTAGTAAGACCTTAAAACACCAAAAATAAGATATATGCATTCAAAAAGGAAAAAATCATCAAGGAAAAATCATAATAACATACCTAGTCGGAAAACTGCATGTTATATTGATAAAAATAAAAATTATATAACATTAAATAATATATTTATATGCGTATAAAAATATGTGTGAAGAGACAAATGTGTATGTGTTTGGTCCAATACCTATACAGATAGACTAAAGGTGGTCATTAATACCCGGGGGGAAATAATGCACCAAAGTGTACAATCCAATATTTTTCTTTTTGTGACCAAATATTTTCCCATCCTTGTTGGTGACTTCTATCACCAACTATCCGATCAATAATAGTAAACTTGAATTTGGCCATGGGATGTTTAACTGTGTGTTGGTAAAGAGCAATGGTAATTTTCTTGTTTCTGATGTTACTCCTATGTTCTCCAATTCTAATTTTTAATGGCCGGGAGGTTTTTCCTACATAAAATGCCGAACATTGACAAGTGGCAAGATATATCACCCAACTCATTGAACAGTTCCCAAAAAATTTTAAATCATAAACCTTGCTAGTATTAGCACTGCTAAAGGATTTTGTTTTCTTAATGTCAGTGCATGACATGCAATGTCCACAAGGAAAAGTACCAATCAATTCTTTGCCCATCATTGTTAATTGTTTATACCGGGCCCCTCCACTACCATGATGTTTGAAATGTGAAAAAATAGAACTTAAAGTGTTGCCCCTTCTGTAAGAAAATTGGCAACGTGTCCCAAGATATTGTCTGAGAATATCATTAGCCATCAAGATATTCCAATTTCTCTCCACAACTCCTCTGATAATCTGATTGTTTCTGCCATATGTGGTAACCAATCTCAAGACCTTGTCATCTTTTTTGTTTTTCTGACGGTCCTGGTATTCCAAAAGCTGGTTCCTAGTTAATTTATCAGACCAATATTTGGCAGATCTAATATCAAAATCAGAATACCCTCTATCAAGGAATCTATTTACAAGATCCGAACTGGCTAGCTCATAATCATCCTGACTAGAGTTGATTCTTTTGATACGGCAAAATTGAGATTTAGGGATGTTCCGGACAGTGTGGCGGGGATGCATGCTTGAGGCATGTAACAATGTATTGTATTCAGGATATTTCCTGTATATTTTAGTGCCTAGTGTGTTATCAGGCTTCCTATATACATTAACATCCAAAAATTCAATAGTAGTCCTATTGCTATTAACTGTGAATTCAATGCCCCAAATATTACTGTTCAGGTAATCCACAAATTCTTTAAGATATTCTGTATCTGCCCGCCACACCATCCAACAATCATCAAGATATCTATGCCAGATATCCATTTCTACAATGTAAATGTTGTGAGATGTATCATATATTAGATATTCCTCCAGGTAGGCCATAAACAGGTCTGCATATATAGGGGCAAAGGATGCCCCCATTGCAGTGCCTTGTAGCTGCCAATAGCATTCGCCTTGAAAAAAGAATATGTTTTTATTCAGAACATGCTCACACATACAAATCAGAAGTGTATTGAATCCAGGAGGATATAAGTTAGATTGTTCAAGCCAAAACTGTAATGCTTGGAGACCCGCCCAATGTGGGATGCTGGTGTATAATGATTTTACATCTAATGTACAGAGCAGCCAATTGGATTCAATTTCAGTCTCTGCTATGATTTGTAAAAATTGTGTGGTATCCTTGATTCTGGCTCTCACATGGACAAGCAGTGGTTTCAAATGTTCTGTCAAAAAGGCTGAAAGTGGTTCAGTTAATGAACCATGACCAGACACAATAGGTCGGCCAGGTGGGGAGGTCAAAGATTTGTGTATTTTAGGAAGTAAGTACAGTATCTGTTTGTTTGGATCTTTAACCGTCAAGTGTTTGACAATGGTAATAGATAAAATACCATTCTCAACTGCACTACTCAAGAAATTATCTATCTCTTTTTTAAAAGTAGTGGTCGGATCGATGTCCATTTTCATATAGCATTTGTTATCAGATAACTGTCGTAACCCTTCCTGTGTGTAATAATCCATATCCAAAACCACTACCGCCCCACCTTTATCTGCCTTAACAATCGCAATGTCATTATTATTTCTCAATTCCTCAAGCGCCTGTCTTTCAGTCTCATGAATATTATCTTTGACAATGTTGAAGCCATAAGGTGGAAAATGTAAGTCCCTAAGTACAGCCTGTTGAAAAGCTGTAACATGCGATAGCAGGAGGTTGGAATGTAGATTTAAGAAACCTAAACTCAGTAGATCTTTGAGCTATGTTGTTCACCTTATCAGAAAAAAATATCTTAAGATTCAAACAGCGGCAAAATTCCAAAACATCATTTACTGTTTGGTATTGATCACAAAAGAAACCAGGTACAAACCCTAAGCCTTTATTGAGGATTGCTTCTTGTTCCAGAGTGAGCTCAACCTTAGACAAATTAAGGACATTATGAAAAGTAGTTTCATCTATTTTAGAAAAGCTTGAACTATTCCATCCATTGACTCCAAATCCGGACCTATTATGGTGTTTCCTCCCCCCGCGTAGTTTCTTCTTACCCCAAAAGGGGTAGGTATATTACTTCTTTTTTTATAAGGTGAGTGGTCAGATGTAATGCCCTCACTATCAGTGGGGGAAGACTCATCACCCGAGGTACTGGTATATGTCTGCTCCTTATTTTTAAGAATTGGTCTAGGTCATTTCCTTGTTCTGGCACCGCCTTTACCCATAGTCATATCCTTAAATCTGACTGACTTCTGAAGTTCAAAAGGCCGTCCCCTAGCATAATCATTGACGTCCCGATTAAACTTTTTGACTTTTCTTTCTTTCGTCAGTTTGTCATACTGAGTCAATTCCCTAGATAAATTGGCTACCAACGTACCATAATTACTGTTAGATTCAAATTGTTTACAAATACTGCTTAGATCTTTAATCTCAGCAATGTTTGAATCTATTGTCCTTTCATAATAATCTGACAGTATTTGTACAAACTTCATAGATCCTTCTTGAACTGCCTCAAACCACTCATTGGTCAACCTCTCTTCAGATCTGCTGACCATGGGCTTTAACTTAATTCTAAGTCCACGTGGTACTAATTTTTTATGTAAATAGACCTTAAAAAGATGTAAATGCCAGATATTTGCTCTTAGCCCTTTAAGGGCTTTCTCTAAATTAAAGAAGGCAGATTGACATCCATTACTTGAAGGAGCAGTCTGTTGGTCCATGATATTGTTGCTTGAGATAGATTCCAGTCCAAAGACTTGGATATCTTCCCTATCAGCACACATACCCTGCAAAATGCTGTCCAAATTCATAATGAACTGACCCAGTGTGACCAAAATGGAAAAAGGTGCGGTGCCAGAACAGAAAAGGAGCCCAAAAAGGAACCTACCCAAAAATGATAGGAATAATATAAATCCAATTGGTATTAAATATAAAATAAAATACCAGTATCTCAGGGGAAGTAACAGATAAGCAATGTCCAACTATATCATAAAGCAATATTGCACCAAAAATAAGCTAAATCCAAAAATTCCAATCCTCCCTTTGGGACATGAATATGTGACCATAAATAGCCAAAGCAAGGGATAAATAATAGTAGTTGTTAAATAATAAATAATATTGGATCCACTTGTTCAGAAGAATCTATCTAGACATCACCATTTGCTAGATCGTATATTGAATGTAATAGGTATGATTGCTTAGTACTATCTAGTAGTTCTATCAACCCAGAAACAATTGTATAAATACCAGTATTGTGACCATAGTCTCAATCAACCATCAATTTAGTATGTCCACAGATTGTGAAACATAAACCTAAAATACAAAGGACATATTGGGTAAATTGCTACATAGAAAATGACATCCTTAGGTCATGATAGGTATGATCAAACATCTAGTTGTATAATAATACAAATATTTATATTTTCATCTACATAAGGGTAAAAATGTTAGATGTAATAGGTTTGTTTGATTGGTATAATCTAGTAGTTCAATCAGCCCAAAACAGCTGTGTAAATACCAATATTGTGACCAGTGTCTTAGTCTTGCATCAAATTTGTATATCCACCACCCCAATAACCAGTATATGGTCAATAATGTTGTAAAAATTCTACAACATACTGTATCTATTTAATGGGAATAGTATCCCCAATATCAGGGTATAACAAAAGACCTGTAAATCCTACTGGAATAGTAAAACATGCATGTTTGGTACTAACATGAATCAAATGAACCCCTTCAACATCATAAATCATAAATATATGGGATATCTTAGGTAATATAACATAACCAAAAGACATTAATCAACAAGCTAATTGGATGCGTTACAAAAATAACCCGAAACGGGCCTACAATGGTGTTACCACATAAAACCGAAAATAATCGGTAATATGAAAAACACCGTAACTTAATCCAAAAATGTCTTAATACATCCAGTTAGTAAATGAGCCCATATGGTAAATGGAAACCAATAAGGTGATTAGTTCCTAAAAACAGATTTTAGCAAATAAATGAAGAAACATGTGCAGTACTATCATAATCCCCTGTAACATCAAGCACAAAAGATCCAAAACAGACTTGCATATATTTTACGACCACAAATGCCTTGATTACCTCTAAATTGAATAGTCGCCACAAAATGGATGCCCAATCCTAATATTATACAACATAGGCAAGCTGAAAAGGCAACTAATGCATAAATTGTAGCATAGAATGTGACTGGGACCAAAAGGCTCACTCACCTAATCAATTTGCACTCCCGTAAGTATATAATATGTGGCCCAAAAACCACTGCTGCCTAATGATCAAAACATTTCTGAAAGTTACCAAAGGTTATAATAGCATATTTAACAAAATACAAAAACATGTTTACTAAATCAGTCACTATTCTTCATCCATTGCGCCCATCATGGTTCCATGCCAATGGAGCACTGTGCTTAAATCTGAAAAGTTCCTGCAATGTAGTTCCCAAAAACAAGAATGTAATCCGTTCTGCACAGTCACACTCAACGACCAAAGCGTGCCACCTCTACACACAAAAAAGTGTCAATTGTAGATTCAAAATAGAAAAAACACTTAACGACCAAGTGTTCTTGATAAAAAGTACCTGAAATGAAAAAATTGTCCGATATCCGACCAAACCAAGCCCAAAAGTACAAATACACAATGTCTGACGTAAAACTGAAGCTTGCTTCTTGGTTCGCTTATCCCAAGATGGTAAATACGATACTTGAATATGCCATACCAGCTTCCGACACAGATAAATAGTCCACAGATGAACACATAGTTTACAAAAACCCTGATGAAACATCAGGAGTAAGATACAAACATTCGTTGGCGTCTCTCATAGCTGAAAGTTACTTCCCCTAGGTGAAGAGTCTTCTCCCACGCAACTGGAACAAAATGGCTCCCAGAGAGGTACAAATAATATACAACCACACCAAACCTCTCACGTGGAGCACTGCACGGCCAACCAAACTATTGAAACACACAACGGCCAGCAAGAAATGTCCCAAAATGGTTTATTAGAAAAAACACATAGGATATAAAAATATATCCAGCTCCAAACTGGTTTCGGTTACCCCTTCTTCAGTGGAGCATGGAAAAAAAGTGAAAAAGCCAACAAATGCACCTGATACTATTTATAGTATCAGTTGAACAAATCATCCAATGAGAATGCAATATAATGGTCTAATAAGACCTACACACCAAAATACAGTATTATGGTCTAGTAAGACCTTAAAACACCAAAAATAAGATATATGCATTCAAAAAGGAAAAAATCATAAAGGAAAAATCATAATAACATACCTAGTCGGAAAACTGCATGTTATATTATGTTATATTGAGGCAGTTCAAGAAGGATCTATGAAGTTTGTACAAATACTGTCAGATTATTATGAAAGGACAATAGATTCAAACATTGCTGAGATTAAAGATCTAAGCAGTATTTGTAAACAATTTGAATCTAACAGTAATTATGGTACGTTGGTAGCCAATTTATCAAGGAAATTGACTCAGTATGACAAACTGACGAAAGAAAGAAAAGTCAAAAAGTTTAATCGGGACGTCAATGATTATGCTAGGGGACGCCCTTTTGAACTTCAGAAGTCAGTCAGATTTAAGGATATGACTATGGGTAAAGGCGGTGCCAGAACAAGGAAATGACCTAGACCAATTCTTAAAAATAAGGAGCAGACATATACCAGTACCTCGGGTGATGAGTCTTCCCCCACTGATAGTGAGGGCATTACATCTGACCACTCACCTTATAAAAAAAGAAGTAATATACCTACCCCTTTTGGGGTAAGAAGAAACGACGCGGGGGGAGGAAACACCATAATAGGTCCGGATTTGGAGTCAATGGATGGAATAGTTCAAGCTTTTCTAAAATAGATGAAACTACTTTTCATAATGTCCTTAATTTGTCTAAGGTTGAGCTCACTCTAGAACAAGAAGCAATCCTCAATAAAGGCTTAGGGTTTGTACCTGGTTTCTTTTGTGATCAATACCAAACAGTAAATGATGTTTTGGAATTTTGCCGCTGTTTGAATCTTAAGATATTTTTTTCTGATAAGGTGAACAACATAGCTCAAAGATCTACTGAGTTTAGGTTTCTTAAATCTACATTCCAACCTCCTGCTAATACGCATGTTACAGCTTTTCAACAGGCTGTACTTAGGGACTTACATTTTCCACCTTATGGCTTCAACATTGTCAAAGATAATATTCATGAGACTGAAAGACAGGCGCTTGAGGAATTGAGAAATAATAATGACATCGCGATTGTTAAGGCAGATAAAGGTGGGGCGGTAGTGGTTTTGGATATGGATTATTACACACAGGAAGGGTTACGACAGTTATCTGATAACAAATGCTATATGAAAATGGACATCGATCCGACCACTACTTTTAAAAAAGAGATAGATAATTTCTTGAGTAGTGCAGTTGAGAATGGTATTTTATCTATTACCATTGTCAAACACTTGACGGTTAAAGATCCAAACAAACAGATACTGTACTTACTTCCTAAAATACACAAATCTTTGACCTCCCCACCTGGTCGACCTATTGTGTCTGGTCATGGTTCATTAACTGAACCACTTTCAGCCTTTTTGACAGAACATTTGAAACCACTGCTTGTCCATGTGAGAGCCAGAATCAAGGATACCACACAATTTTTACAAATCATAGCAGAGACTGAAATTGAATCCAATTGGCTGCTCTGTACATTAGATGTAAAATCATTATACACCAGCATCCCACATTGGCGGGTCTCCAAGCATTACAGTTTTGGCTTGAACAATCTAACTTATATCCTCCTGGATTCAATACACTTCTGATTTGTATGTGTGAGCATGTTCTGAATAAAAACATATTCTTTTTTCAAGGTGAATGCTATTGGCAGCTACAAGGCACTGCAATGGGGGCATCCTTTGCCCCTATATATGCAGACCTGTTTATGGCCTACCTGGAGGAATATCTAATATATGATACATCTCACAACATTTACATTGTAGAAATGGATATCTGGCGTAGATATCTTGATGATTGTTGGATGGTGTGGCGGGCAGATACAGAATATCTTAAAGAATTTGTGGATTACCTGAACAGTAATATTTGGGGCATTGAATTCACAGTTAATAGCAATAGGACTACTATTGAATTTTTGGATGTTAATGTATATAGGAAGCCTGATAACACACTAGGCACTAAAATATACAGGAAATATCCTGAATACAATACATTGTTACATGCCTCAAGCATGCATCCCCGCCACACTGTCCGGAACATCCCTAAATCTCAATTTCGCCGTATCAAAAGAATCAACTCTAGTCAGGATGATTATGAGCTGGCCAGTTCGGATCTTGTAAATAGATTCCTTGATAGAGGGTATTCTGATTTTGATATTAGATCTGCCAAATATTGGTCTGATAAATTAACTAGGAACCAGCAGGACCATCAGAAAAACAAAAAAGATGACAAGGTCTTGAGATTGGTTACCACATATGGCAGAAACAATCAGATTATCAGAGGAGTTGTGGAGAGAAATTGGAATATCTTGATGGCTAATGATATTCTCAGACAATATCTTGGGACACGTTGCCAATTTTCTTACAGAAGGGGCAAAACTTTAAGTTCTATTTTTTCACATTTCAACCATCATGGTAGTGGAGGAGCCCGGTATAAACAATTAACAATGACGGGCAAAGAATTGATTGGTACTTTTCCTTGTGGACATTGCATGTCATGCACTGACATTAATAAAACAAAATCCTTTAGCAGTGCTAATACTAGCAAGGTTTATGATTTAAAATTTTTTGGGAACTGTTCAATGAGTTGGGTGATATATCTTGCCACTTGTCAATGTTCGGCATTTTATGTAGGAAAAACCTCCCGGCCATTAAAAATTAGAATTGGAGAACATAGGAGTAACATCAGAAACAAGAAAATTACCAATGCTCTTTACCAACACACAGTTAAACATCCCACGGCCAAATTCAAGTTTACTATTATTGATCGGATAGTTGGTGATAGAAGTCACCAACAAGGATGGGAAAATATTTTGTCACAAAAAGAAAAATATTGGATTGTACACTTGGGTGCATTATTCCCCCCGGGTATTAATGACCACCTTTAGTCTATCTGTATAGGTATTGGACCAAACACATACACATTTGTCTCTTCACACATATTTTTATACGCATATAAATATATTATTTAATGTTATATAATTTTTATTTTTATCAATATAACATGCAGTTTTCCGACTAGGTATGTTATTATGATTTTTCCTTTATGATTTTTTCCTTTTTGAATGCATATAACTTATTTTTGGTGTTTTAAGGTCTTACTAGACCATAATACTGTATTTTGGTGTGTAGGTCTTATTAGACCATTATATTGCATTCTCATTGGATGATTTGTTCAACTGATACTATAAATAGTATCAGGTGCATTTGTTGGCTTTTTCACTTTTTTTCCATGCTCCACTGAAGAAGGGGTAACCGAAACCGGTTTGGAGCTGGATATATTTTTATATCCTATGTGTTTTTTCTAATAAACCATTTTGGGACATTTCTTGCTGGCCGTTGTGTGTTTCAATAGTTTGGTTGGCCGTGCAGTGCTCCACGTGAGAGGTTTTGTGTGGTTGCCTATTTAAAGCCTCAGCTATCCACATAGATAGTGGTTCCTACCTCTTACCATCACGGTCCTTTTATTATCTTGCATAGAAGGTAGAGATGGAGATGCAGGGGAAAGTAATACATTATTTAATGTCTGAAGAAGCATGTCAGTACTGTTGCATTCTTTCCATGTTGGACAGCTTAACCCATGAGCTAGGAATACTACAGCTTTTATCTATACATGTAATAGTAGGTCTTTTAATTATAAATTAGTACTATTGGAGTGAACAGTGCCTACTGCCTATGCACTGGTAGCTAGGCAGCGACTATGTCTTAACTTGCAGCTGAATTTGTGTACTTCCTGGGAATATATACTGTCTTCCAGTGCAGCTTCTATTTTGGTTGTGAATAAAATGAGTGAGTCTGCATTCATTTAGCTATATTTCCCCAAAATACTCTGAAGCAAGTCAAAATTATCCACTCTCCATTCCAAGATGGCCGCCGACTAGTCTAGTCCTTACTCTCTGAGCTCCTCACAGCTATTTAACTTTTGGTTTTTTTTACAACTTTATATCAACCTTTTTCCTCAAATTTTTATACTAAAAGATTTTATAAATCTTTTTCTACGCATTTGGATTATTTTTTCTTCTGGACTTATTATCCTGGGATTTATTTTACCTCAGAACATTCTTGGTCTCTCTGCTGCTGGGACTCCTACTGCTCCAGTCTGTTCCTGGTATCCTGTTGACTGCATTCCATTTCTGGGCATGGCTACAAAATCTGACTCCATGGAGACTCAGCCTACAAAGGCCAAATATACTTCAATGCTCTCTCCTGAAAAGATTCAGGTTCAAAAGACTGAAATCATCTAGACAACCTACAGAAACTATTAATGTAAGTAATAAAGATTTAAATGGCTCAAATTTCCTTTTAGAAGAACTAAAAATAGCATTAAAACCAATCCAAAGTGCTATACAAAACTTTTCAGAACAGTTTGCAGACTTTAGTAAATCTTTAAAGCAAATAAACAATAGTATTGTTACTATTGAAAATAAAATCTTAGCTTTGGAAGTTAAAACAGACTTATTGGAAAGTGACTTTAAATCTAGAGATAAAACTATTTCAGATTTACAAGCTAAAATATTGGATCTGGAAGCCAGGAGTCAAGAAATAACATCATTATTCGTGGTTTACCTGAATCTTATGACAATAAAAACTTGTTATCTGTGACTAAAAATATCTTTGAAACACTGTTAAATTGTGAAGCTTCTTCAAAATCTATAATTGTAGAGAGAGCACACAGAGCACTGCGTACAAAGCAAGATTCTTCTACACCAAGGTTAATTTATACTAAGTTATTAAACTTTCAAGACACTTTCCAGATCCTAGAAACTGCTAAAACAAAGAAACAATTCATATGGAAGTCTCACAAACTATCATTTTCCCAAGATCTTCCTGCACAGATCAAATTAAATAGACAAAAACTAGCCCCATATTGTGCTGACTTGATAAAAGAGGGATTAGATTTGAATGGCTTATCCTAATACCTTGTCTTTCACAGCTAATGACAAAAGATTTGTATGTTCAGATCCTAAAGATGCAAAAGACATTTTTCTTAAAACATTTAAAAGCTTCCTGACACTGTATCTTAATATTCAACTGTTAAAGAACTACAATAAGGTTTGATTTTTCATTTCTTTACTCTGACAGTATTTGTGTTACATGATTTGTAATTCTGGTGTGACATAATTATATTAGCTTAAGAACTTGTCATGTAATTTACACATGATAGATTTGGTGTGACAGTGTGCAGTGACAGGATATATGCTTGTTAGATTTGTGTGGATTAATAGAAGCATTTAAATTGCTGTATTTACTTTTTCTCTTTCTCTCACATATGCTTGCTGTGTAAATAGATAATATGTTAATTTTACTACAAGCTTTTGAGTTACAGCCTTCTGTGTAAGCTAAATGATTTTTGGAGGGAAAAACATTCCATCTCAACATTCTAGCAAGAAAATCTTCCCTCAGAGTTCCAGCTGATGCTCTGCATGAACATGCACACTACAGTCTCTCTGAGATGGATGGTGATGTCATCATTTGTGAGGAAAGAAGGACAGTTTCAAATACACAAGTCTGCTTGTTTTCAACAAGTATTCAATAGCGCTAACTTTTTAATAGATCTGGCTATTATTTAAAGTGTTTTCTCTTCATAAATGAAGGTTGCTTTTTAAATTTAAACAGATTCATGTCACATAATATATTCAGTGACTAGTGTGTCTGCATGACTTCAAAGCAAGCTGCTACTTTCATAAAGCAGAGTGAAAATGTTTCTGGAAACAAATGAACAGGTTAGTTTTATATATTAAAATTCTAAAGGATGTGTAAGGAAATTAACATATTTTCCTATTCAGAATATTTTTTCATACAATATTTTATATTATACTGAAGTGTTTAATTTGACAAATGTTACAAAGTATACCTGTTCATATGAAAGTTTCATGTTCTTTCTATTCTCTGCTCTCTTTCTTCTCAGAGGCTGGATGTGATATTTATGATTAGTAGTTTATGTTTAAGAAAGCCTTTACTTATTTGAAAGGTTTGAAATAACTATCTTTAATATGATTAGCTGAATCTACCTGTATATATTTAAGCCCTTAGATTTACTGCATTTAGCTTGCTTGTTTCTGTTTTAATTAGATGTTCAAAATGTTTACTTTAAAAGCCTTGTCTTTTCATGCTGTTTTGCTATGTTACATCTATAGCTTAGAAGAATAGTATGGCTACATAACCTAACAGAGTCATTAGTAAAATATTCAAAAAGTAGATTTAAAATTATATGTATGCACATTGTTGTACATTCAGTCCAATATATATGATGCTGTTTAAGTTACTATTTAATAATATAATTATACTTTATTCATGTATATTAACTAGTGTTAAAACCTTACAGCTTATAATATTTCATTTTGAATAGTTCCTGTACTACTATTATCTAGTTAATAGATGCATCTCCAGACTGAATTGTTTTTCATTTTGAGATATGGTTGCTTGGTAGTTGTTTTTGCTTTATTTGAACTATAACTAAATACTCATTCTACAGGTATTAGTGCTTTTATCATACTAATGGTCATGTTGATTAATGAAATTATCACTAAAGTACTAAAGAAGGTTCAGTAGATAGTGCATGACTATTATCTTTAGTTCAGTAATGCTATGCTTATTTACTTATATTATAATGTTACCAGTTGGTTTTGTTATACTTATATATGTTATCTTACATATCTTTCAGTTTTAATTATATTACTTCTTATGATAGAGTGTTCTAGTTAAGCAGAGTGTGATTTATTTATTATTTACTTGTTTCTCTTTCTCTTGAAATACTTGAGGAAATACAG
Organism: Protopterus annectens; assembly: GCF_019279795.1. Lineage (NCBI taxonomy): Eukaryota > Metazoa > Chordata > Ceratodontiformes > Protopteridae > Protopterus > Protopterus annectens. The sequence goes on along the minus strand of NC_056741.1, from coordinate 1,491,497,832 downwards.
TTAATCACTATAAATTTCAATTTAAGGATAGGAGCTTTAGATTAGTATTAGAAGTAGGGATTAAGCATGTTGGACGTCTTGAAATTAGTTAATTTTGTATATATTTTTAGTAGTATTACTCGGACTTTATGTTATGTTAGGCTTCCTTTGAGTAATTTGTATTCTAACTTGAGGTTATTATTATCCATAATTACAATGTTTTTTTTATGTTGTTCTGCTGTTCCTTTATCACAGGGGATTGGTGGGTAGGCACTAGGGTTAGGATAAAGGTTATTATTATACATTTCATGGTTCTTAAAAAACCTTTTTTCTTTTTTTTTCAACAAATGTTATTTGATGACTTGCTTGAATACTTAAAGACTGTTTTTCTTTTATTTTTTTTCTTCTTCTTTTTAATGTTATGTTGGATTTGCACCTTGAGTTCACTTTTATAGCATCAATAATGATTATACTTGTAGAATATGCCTGTTGACATAATTTTAGATTCTTGGAATGTTAGAGGCATTCAAGATAAAGCGAAAAAGTCACTATTATTTCATATGATCTTTAAATCACAGGCTAACATTTGTTTTATTCAAGAGACCCATATTTCACGTATTGATTGGAATAAAGAGTTTAAAAAAATGGATCAAAAAGATTATAGCTTCAGGTGACTCATCTAACTCCAGAGGTGTAGCTATAATCATTAAACAAAAATTCATTGGGAATATTATTGATGAGAAATTTGATGATGAGGGGAGGTGGTGCTTATTTACTGCTTCTATTGCTGGTTTGGACAAACCCTTATTAATTTTAAATCTATATGGCCCATGTAATTCACAACATTTGTTCATTTTAAAATTTACAATATTCTTGCATCCTATAAGGATCATCATATTATAGTGGGTGGTGACTGGAATGCAGTTATAAACCCTGTAATTGATCGTTCAGCTCCACTGTCACCTATAATCTTCAATCTACTCTGGCTATAAATGATTTGATGACAGAATATAATTTAATAGATCCCCTCCGCACTGTTAAAAGTATAAACAAGAATGATATATATACTTATTATTCTAAGTGCTATCATTCGTGGTCCAGATTAGACTTCTTTCTAATTTCAGATTATATTTCAAAATATATTGTGGACTTTACTACAGAACCCAGATTCTTTTCGGATCACTCAAGAATTTCACTAAAATTGAACATAAAACCCAATATCAAAAATAAAACTATGTTTAATAAGTGGACCTTAAATAATAACTTGTCAAATGAAGATATTTGCAAACAAGCTTCAGAAATCCTAAATGAAATGGTGAATAGTCTTGAATCATCTAACATTCCTTATGACATACAATGGGCTGCATGTAAAGCAAGATTAAGAGGTTTATTTATTAGTAAAGCTGCTTTTTCAAAAACAATACTTTAAGAAAGAGGAATTCTTAAAATCAAGAATTTCTTCATTGGAAAATCATCTTAGTCTGAACTATGATGCTACTTTAGAAAAACAAATTTTTGATTGTCAGAAAGATTTAATTCTGCTTCACCAAAATAACCTCTCCTTAGCTGAACAAAAGCTACTTGCTTCATATTCAGAGTGGGCCCAGGTTCCATCTAAATTGTTAGCGAGAATTATTAAAGTTAACTTCAGAAATCCAAATATTACATCTTTATCTTATAATAACAGATTATATAATACTGATGAAGAGATTATTCAACTTTTCACCTCTCTTTACACTGAGTTATATTCAGGTTCTTCTAATTCTGTTAAAGATAATCACTCAAAACTCTTTTTAGACTCTTTGCAGTTCCCTAAACTTAATGATAATCAGCAAAAACTACTTTCTACCCCTATATTGGTACAAGAAATCTCGGATTCAATAGATAATCTTAAATTGGGTAAATCTCCGGGACCTGATGGTTTTACTCCAGAATTTTTCAAAACTTTCAAATTGGTAGTTCTTCCCTTTCTATTTAAAGTTTACAATCATATAAGAGTTAATGATATCTCAGATATTCATTGGAACACATCCAAAATCATTCTAATTCAAAAAAATAATAAAGATAAATCTGACCCAGTAAATTATAGACCCATTTCTTTAATTAATGTGGATATTAAGATTCTGTCATCTATTCTGGCTAACAGATTGAAACGTATTTTATCCTCAATTATCTCGTCAGATCAATCAGGTTTTATGTCTCAGAGACATGCTTGGGATAATACTCTATCTTTAGAGACTATACTTCATCTCATTAAGAAAAATTCAAACCCTATATATGCTTTGATTATAGATGCATCAAATGCCTTTGACAGAGTATGTTGGAACTTTCTATTTCAAACTATGTTATGTTTTAATATTCCTTATTCTTTATAAATTTTTAAAAGTTTTATACAAGAATATGTTTACTAGACTATACATTAATGGTCAATTTTCTGCTCCGATAAAGATCACTAAAGGAACAAGACAGGGTTGTCCATTGTCCCCTTTTCTTTTCAACATTTATTTAGAACCTTTGCTATTGTTTATTACTCAAAATACTTTTCATAACATCCCTAGAATTCTTAATACTAATATTCATTTCTCTGCTTTTATGGATGATTTAGTAATCTACTTTCAAACTCCATTATCTGATTACAGAAAAATAATGAATTCTATTGATTATTTTTCTTTGGTTTCCAACTATCTTTTAAATTCTACAAAAACTCATATTTTTCCCTTAAATCATTTAGCACACAAATCTTTTTTGTTTCCAGACGATCATTTTCAGTTTACTTATAATATAAAATATTTAGGAATCAATTTAGAACACAATAATAGATCTTCCTTTCAAAATAATATTAATAAATTATGGAACTCTATATTGTCTGATATGGACAGATGGAAGCATCTAAACCTTTCATTTCTTTCAAGGGTGGCCATTATTAAAATGAATATTCTGCCTAAATTTCTTTACCAATTCTCATCATCTGATCAGATAATTTCAAAAAATTTTTTTGAGTCTGTAAATAAAGCTTTGGCAAAATTCATATGGTTCCTTAAATCTGTTAGAATTTCCAATTCTAGATTGGCATTTTCGAAGGACAAGGGAGGTTTGGGTTTACCTAATCTTTATCTCTATTATTTGATTGTCTCATCCAATAAACTTCTTACTATCTCTAAATTCAATAACACTTCTTATCCAAATCACTCTTTATGGATAAAATTATGGTATAATTATGTCATTTCTAATAATTTAAATCCTGAAGCTATTCCCTTTATCTCTCTGGATAGTTTATTTATTAAAAATATATCTACAGTATTTAAACAAAAGATTAGAGATTTCCAAACCTTACTCAAAATGTGTAAACTAGAAAAGATCTCGCACCATGTTCAGCCAGTTCATCTAAACCCAAATATATTATTGGACAATAAACTTGTGAACTTAACAAACTATCCTTTAATTAAAAATCTAAAAGTAGGAAATGTTTTGAAATATCTTGACTTGCCTTTATCTGACTGGCGTAAGTTATTGAAAGTAAACTGGAATTACTCACCAATTCTTACACAACTAAGAGCAATAATTAAAAACAAATTTGTATGTCTGGTCCCCATAGACTCACAATTGAAAAACCTTAACACGATTATCAAAATACTTTCATCATCTGATAAAATGCTCTCAAACTCATATAAATTAATTAATTCTTTAATGATGGACCACAACTGTCTTTTATCTAATGTTTGGTTGAATTATAATTCCCAATTGTCAGAATCTCAGAAAGTCCTGGCTATTAGACACACTAAGGAATTTATCCCTTTTAAAAATTAGCATACACACAATTAATGATTAATAATGATGCCTACTTTACCCCAATCAAATTAAACAAATTTAACCCAAATAAGTCCCCTTCGTGTTCATGCTGTTCTCATCCCCAAGCAGACCTCCTTCATATTCTATGGTATTGTCATTTTTCTCACAGATTGTGGACATCTTTGAAAGTCAGACTGCAGAAAATGGGATATCAAAAATCCACGTTGACGTGGGAATTTGCTATTCTACATATTCCATTGATTCATCTTTCAAAAGTTGATATTCATGTTATCATTTTTATTTGCTCATTACTAAAACTTTATATAATACAAAATTGGATTGATCGTTCTAAATTAAAATGGGTTACTTTCCAGAAAATGGCTTTCAAATTTATTGATGCTCAAAGATACTTAGGTGGGAGTCCAAAAAAAAAGCTATTAGAAAGGTTGTGTTAGAAAAGGTTCTAAACATATTAAATAGTTAATGTTAAATATATCCCCCCCCCTCAGGTTGCCTAACTTGTATATAGTGTACATATGGTGTATGTTTTATTTCTAAATAATTTATCAAAATCTCAGGAAGGTTGTTATCACTAGATGAATTGTTATATGTTCATTTATGCCTTCTTGTTATGTATAATCTTTTAATTGTCTTGCTATTCATATAATTAATAAAAAAATTTTTGAGAAAAAAAAAATTATCCACTCTCTGCTTCCTCATTCCCTCTCTAACCTCCCCCTCTTCTCGCAAAATCACTTTGGGGCAAGTGCTTTTGTCAGCTTCCAAAATTAAAAATAATATTTCCATTAGTCCTGACAATATCTTTGGATATCTGCTGAGAAGCACTAACTTCTAATAAACAAAAACCCTCCATCAGCTATCAAGCTGAGTCTCTCCACTTATTACTTCCAAGAGGTGTGGACAACAGATGTTGTGGTGCCATTAAATAAAGGGGGTAGTATCTCTAATGATATTGAATATTACAGACCTATTAATCTCAGTAGTAGTATTTGCCAAGCTATGGAGCAAATGGCTAAACTTATAAATATTAAGTGATTTCTTTATTTTGTTATAGAGTTCATTTTTGTGAATATTACACTGTGGAGGCTTGTTTTATGTGTATCATATTTAGTACAGATAAGGACTGTCTTATCAATATAACCATTTAACTGACTATTGAAATCAAAGTATGAGTACTGGATTTAGGAGTGGAGATCCACCAGAAGGTGATTATAATGGGATTTATTTGTCAGCAAATGACTTAAATAAAGCTTGCTTTTATGGCATCCCAAAATAATACAGAGATACTTACAGAGAAAGTAGCATCAGTTTTAAAGGAAACTGCCCTTATTTCTGAGTGATTTAATGAGGGAGGATGATACATATGGAGTTCTGCTAGACGTTGTCATATTTGTGAGGACAAGATCAAGGGTATTTGGGACTCTGGTAGGATGGTTAATTATTTGTGTGAGAGAAATGAGATTTATAATGTCAAAGAAGCATTGAGCTTTGCCCATCATTGGTGGTATATGTCAGAGATTTTACTGCTGAATAGCTGATGTATCCAAAAGCAAGGTTTTGGGACTAATGGAGGTTTTGGTTAAGGCATTAGAATAGCTATTATAGTCAGAAGGGGACATATAAGGTGTCCAGTAACTAGCTACAAAGTGGCAATTAATATTGTTTAGGTTAATTTAGAAATATTCTGAAAGATGTGCTCTCTGGGTAAGTGAATTACTCTGGTGCAAGGCCTAGCTAGCAAAGTAGACTTCCCCTGGAGTAAGTCGCTTACAGTCAGAGCAGATCTTTTGGAATCTGGCTGTAGAAGTTAAAATGTGGAATCCTGAAGAATTCTTTGCTGTTGTTAAATGGAAAATGTCTTTAATTTCTTTTAGCAGTGTCATTTTATTGCACCTTTCTTCGAATTTTTTGAAACTTTGCTGTTTTCTTCATTATGATTCCATTTATACTAAACAGCAAAACCAAACCTTTTCAACAATGCAAGTGTGAGAATAAAATTGTCGCTCTTTTAAATTTTTAACAACTTTATTAAAATCATACAATTTTGACAATATGGGTACGCATACACTCATAGGAAAGAAAATAAACCATTGTAAACATTTTTCATTAGTTTTATACATTATTCATATATGTTGTATTTGTAACAATTTCCATTCACTACAGTGCTACATAAATTAATGAAGTCCTGCCTTCCTTTAAATTTTACTTATCCACCTGAACATTATTCTACATATATTGTTCTCACAAATTCAATTTTATTTCTATTAGTTTGAACCTTTCCTTTTTTAAAGATCTCACTTACAATTATTTTGTCTTGTTTACAATATTCAACACTTCAGTTCCAATTAATTTAGATTTTGACATCCATTTTCTAGTCATTATTTTTTGTGGCAGCCTGTAGCATAGCATTAAACTTTGTAAGGCCTTACAGTGTCTCAGATGCTGTATCCCAGCTTAAAGGAATCATTTGCTTAGTTACAATAATTTGATCCTCCAATATTTCTGACAAAGTACCCTGTAGGAAAATTTTAAACTCTGCCTGCTACTTACATTTCCAAAAAACGTGTTCCCAGTTACGATGGTCTTTCCCATAACACCTCTAACAACTGCTACTTACCTGAGGAAAGAAGTCTTTTTTATCAACAGCTTCTGTTCCAAGATTCAGCTAAACCTCAGCTAAAGCTGGTCTTTCACTTAGTACTATCCTATTCATTCTTCTTTGCCTATATTCTATAATGAATTCCTCATAGAGAATGAAGTCTCTAACCTGTGATCCAAACTTCTGCTTGGCCTCACCTCATCCCACTCCATTGCCTTTCCTTTCTCAGTTATTTGCTCTAAATACTTTTATTCTTTTGCTAACTTTTTCTAATGCATTCTAGCTCACTTTTGCCTATGTTCTATTACCCTACTTGCAGTCATCCATAGTGGTGAAATCTCCTTTCTCTAGTCCTGTGGTGTTCTGCTATTTTATAAATATAATATTCTGTTTGGTTGTTGTTCTCCTCGGGGTCTGCATCCAAAATCAAATTCTGTCTTTAATTCTTAAATTCACTTTCCTGTTTCATCATCATGTATTTCCACTTTGATTTGTAACCTAATGCTTGTGTTATGTATATGAGCCTTAACTGCATAACTCTAAAGTTCTCCTTCATATCAGATAGTCTTAAACTACCTTATCCCACTTATCCTTTGCCCTCTTCCCATTCCACATTCCTTAAACTCTTTATTAATTATGATACACAGCGTATCCTCTGTTGAATAAAAATACACCTCACCTGTATATAAAAATAAAGGGACTAGAAACATTTTCACTGTATCTTACTATCCATATCCATAATCAAGAGTGTCCAACTTAGTTGTTGTATTCTCTTTGGTTCAGTATCTTTTCACATATCCTTAGCATCTTTTTTTTTTAATCCAGACACCTAAATAATTCATCTTATTTTGTCATCATCAATATGGGTATTGCTGAACTAATTAATGTGTGGGTACATAGTTTACCACTATAACATTTGTTTTAGTTTCATTTAGCTTATAGCCTGTAAAGACTTGAGACCATCTCAAAATGTTCCACAAAACTAAAATGTCCCTTTTTGAATTTATCAAGTACTAAATATCACCTGCAGATATAACTAACCTTTCCTAATTTCCATTCCAGTTATATACTTGAATTTGTGAGTTCCTTAGTTTAGTTGCTAATGGCTCTAAGTTTAAAGCAAATAAAGGGGAAATAGTACATACCTGCCTGGATTCTTTTCAAACAAAGCTTGTCAGAGAGGAACATGCTCACCTTAATTATGTACTCTGACCTTTCATATGTTCTCATAATTGACCCTATTATTCTATCAGGGTATGCAAATGGTACCACTGCCATCCTCATTAGATCTCAGCTGGCTTTATCAGTGCCTTCCCTGCATGAAGACTCACCAACAATGGTGGAGTTGTCTTGCACTCTGCCTCCATCAGGATCATTATTGTTCTATTAATGTTGTCAAATGTTTTCCTCCCTTCCACAACATTACATTTATCTATATCTGTCAAGTTTGGCAGCACCTTTGCAATTCTGGCAAGTATAGAAGTTAACACGTCATAATAATCATTATTTAAAATTGAAATAAAGCTAAGTCTGAGGGGGGTAATACAGCCACCACAGCTTCCTTCCAAGATGTTGTTATTGCCTCTTCCTTTAATTATTGTTAAATAAAACTTTCCAGGTTATCACTTTCATCCCTCCTAACTTCCAAACGTACACAGTAATACCCAGGAGACTTCCCTGTTGATTGATTATGCATCACCATTTTATTTAATCCCTCCCTATATTAGTTATTAGTTCTTAAGCCTCATTTACTCCATCCTTGGCATATTTAAGTTTGAGGTTGTTATCAAAAATTGCTTGCTCAACAGCAGCCTTTATATATTCATGCATATTATCCATATACTCATTTCCCTTTAGCACACAGCAATTGTTCATCTTTTTGTGTGATTCCCCTTCTCCTAAAACACTTTAAGCTTTGAAAATCCCTCCAAATAATTCTTATTACTTCTTTCCCATATATATTTCTCTAAGTTCTTCTATATTTAAAACACCATAAATCAGAACTCTTTTCAACTCTTCATTTCTTAAATTACTCTTTTAAACAAATAAGTAAGAAAGAACCAGTGTCTTATTTTTACTTCATTTCCACACATCAATATTTTATTGTTTATTGGTACCTGATCTGAAATAGCTATTGAATGTGTTTCAAAGCTTTCAAATAAAATACCCATGCCCTCCTGTAAAATGTAATTTCCATCCAGTCTAGTCCAGTTATTGCATCTTAGGGAACAATATGTAAATTCTGTAAGCATTCCAGCTAGGAGATTCTCATTTTCTATTGCAAACATTTTAATGTATGTCTTCATAAATCTACCCTCCTTCATTATATTTTCCTTTCTGGGCCCCCCTATACATCCTTACTATTGTAAGTCAGGTTCTAGTCCCCACTCTTAAATAATGTTCCTTGCTGAAAACTAATTATTTCACCCCACATTCTCCAAAGCCCCATAAAGGTCATTTTAGGTGGAAAATAAATAAGTGTAATTCCTCTTCCAGCAGTCCCTTATTACCACAGATCTACTGATATTGTCTTTATTTTCCTCTTCTATCACTAGTGGAGACCCTCTCTCAATCATTTATACTGCCCCCTTTGTCCTTGATACTCTGCTGAATATCCATTCTGAAGTCCTTTCTTTGCCAATTTCACATGATCCTTTCTATCCAAATGTGTCTCCTGAGACATTGCTATTTGTACCCTACACTTCTTAATATAATTCAGTATACTTTGCTTTGTCTATACCTGCAATGCCATTGACATTCTATGATCACATTGATGAGGCATTAATTCTGATAAGAAGCTATTACTTTCAGATATTCTGCATGATAGCTCTTTTGAACATAGGTTTCTAACTTACAATTTACATGCACACATTAATGTTTTGCAGGCTGATCGTGTATGCATTTGCTGCTTCTCATCTCTGCTCATCTGAATCGATCACATTCTCATAAACTTTTTGCTTCAGTAAAAACACTCATGAAACAAGAAACTGAATGCATTTTAATGCAAACCCCTTTAACTCTCATCAAGCACATAAAATATTCATACTTTCCAAAAAGGTAAATTATCCCTCCTTATAAGGGCAGTAGACAGATACAACCACAGGCTTTACCTATTTTAATGTTAGGTTTAATCATGCGAGAAGTGCATGTTAGGGCTTGTGTTTCCCCCTCACACAGGTACCTTTTGTCCTTATCCTATCTTTATTTCCATCTAAGATATGCAAACAACTTACATTCCCTCAGCTAAATGATGTTTAGCATTTAGAAGTAGTACACCGCCTCCAAATGAATAATCTTAATTATGTAATGTTAAATTTAATATTTAAGTTCTAAGGCTGCCAGGAATACAACTACTTGCAAAAGTATTCACTTATCTTAGTATCAGACATTCAATGAATTTTCAGTGAACTTCTTGCCAGTTCCCCTTTAAAAAATAATAATGATATTTCTTATACAAATACCTTAGAACACATTCTTAAGGCACTTCTTTCTTTAAATTACCTGCACCTATAGACATAGAATACCCCACTGTTAGAAAAATGGTCAGTAGCTTTACAAATGCAAGAAATGGCTCTTTTCAAATCCCAGAGAGCTTCTTATTTTTTATTTTTTTCCATTTATAACCTGTTTGCTAAGAGAAAACAAATTCCCTTGTCTGTAGTATATATTAAGAACTTGTGTCTATACTTCCACACACACACACACACACACATATATATATATATATATATATATATATATATATATATATATATATATATATATATATATATGGATCTAGGATGTTTGCTCGACTGAGCAAACGACCGAAATCCAAACGGCCGGGCATACTTATGCGAAAGTGCTATTCACCAAAGCAGCACTTTCGCATAAGTATGACTGTTGCCGAGGCTGTACTACAGTGCGGGTAAGTGAAATTTCACTTTTCCCCACTGTATGCGGTCTCAGAGGGAGAATATTAAAGTAGGGGGGGTATATATACATATATATATATATATATATATATATATATATATATATATATATATATATATATATATATAAAGCAGGGGAAATTATTTATTAATACACATATGATGTGATCGATAAATTGTTAACAGAAGCCCAATATCACATTTTATTGCTTATATTATTGCTTATATCCAGCCTAGATCTTGTTACATTATATACCTCAGATACATTGCAGTCAAGAAAAAGTGCTTTCTTATTTTAAGATACTGATGAGACCCTCCCCTCTCACACTTAAAATATGTCTGCATACCATAAACTGCTACTTTACTATATAACATGCAGTTTACTAAGAAACGTAACTTTTTATTACTTGCGGTTACATCTTCTGTCCCTTCATTGTCCATCTAAATATTGATGACAAAGTACGAATTATGCTTTAGAGCTCCCCCACCACTTTAAGCATCACCAAGCTTCCAGTCTTTTTAATCCCTTCTGCTGACAGAAGGATTGTTCCGATGTACCAGATGCATCTTGCAGAAATGACACTTTGCAATTCTTCCATTTATTTTCCTATTATTATTAGCCTTCTTTCACATCATCTTGACCACCCAACACTGGGTACTCCTTTTTTTTTTTTTTTTTTTTAAGCACCTTCTGGTCTTTTTCCATCACATACTCATCTTCCTTTAACAATTGAATATGTTTCAGTGACAAGCTCTTTCTATGGTCTTTGTTTTTATCAGAAGAAAGAGAAGCAGAAACTAGTTTAGCTTGCTTGCTTACACTTTGCTGGGTAAACTTTTATATTTCCTCTGGTTCCCCAAATGTTAATATTTTTTCCTTCTGCTACAGTTTTGTCAGGAGCAGCTTTTTCTGCTGCTTTGACTGCATCATTACTAGTATAAATAGTTTCTTCATTCTCATGGCAGATTTGGAGCATATACACAGTGTGCCCTTCCAATTAACAAAATCCTGCTCTGTAATTCCAGTCTGTTGCTTATTTGTACTTTCATAAAATACATGCAGTATATGTCTTCCAGTTTCTCTGATACAGCAAAAGATCTTAGGTTTGCTCTTTGTGCTCTATCTTCTAACAGTACTAAAACTTCTTAAGAAGCCCCATTTTAGCCTGTATTTCCTTCATTTCAGCCTCTGATTTCTGCCGTATTATCAGGTTATCTGAATATCTATTTACGTATTTGTCATTTGACTTTATATATTCCTCCAGTTTCTCACCTATTTTAAACCCATCTTAATGTATTTGATTTATTTTTCCTCTAAATTAAAGGAAATCATTTCCTGTGCCAAAGCTGAGACCTTAACTGCTTTTCACTGAACAATTGTTAAGAATCTTACCCACCAGAATTTTTTCTTCTTATTTTCTAGTTCATTTTATTTTCCCCATATTTTTTCACTGACATCCAGGCATTATGTTGACCAGCTTGTACCTGATAACTGAATTTTCCCCAAATTGTTAACTTTTACTGTTTTTTTTTGTTTTTTGTTTTTTTACTTCTCTTTCCTTTTTATATTTGGAGAGCTTTAATCAATCTGGTCTTCACTGTGCAATTATCTTGAAATCATCTGTCACTTACTTCTTGATTAAAAAGTGAATAGTTGTGGGACCTGCATTAAACTCAGCTTGATTCTTATCCCTGACCCCTTTTGATTCTTCTTCTTTCGGCTTTTTTCCGGTTAGGGGTTGCCACAGTGGATCACCTGTCCGCTCATGATTGGGAGTAGAGTTTTACAGTGTCGAGTTGTCATCCCGGCGCCCAACCTTCCACAGAAGGCACACACACGCACTCATGCATAGGGCCAATTTAGAGTATCCAATCCACCTACAGCATGTCTTTGGGATGTGGGAGGAAACCAGAGCACCTGGAGGAAACCCACATGACCACAGGGAGGACATGCAGACTCCACACAGAAGGCACCCCAGCCGAGGATCGAACAGGAGAACCTCTTGCTGTGAGGTGGCAATGCTAACCCCTGCACCGCCGTGGCCACCCCCTTGACCCCTTTTGATAAAAAAACTAAATACTTTCATCCTCAGCAATCATCCTGGTATCCCTAGTCCCCTTTCAGTTAAATAAAACGCTGTAAGTATGTTTAGACCTATACTGTCCATTTTGAAACATCATATTTAGCAGTTCAGGATCAGTGCTTCTTTCTCAAACTATCATTGGACAAGGATTAGCTGTTTTTATTTCAGATCTATTGCAGACTGTTACTTCTGCAAAATAATTGCAATAGACAGCCCATGATATTTAAAGACATACAATGAAGAAACCACAACATCTGGATGACTTTTCTCTTGTGTTAAGCTGAAGAGCAAACTAGCTAACACTAAGTTGAAATAACTGAATTAAGCCTTGTGGCGCCCAGGAGCCAGGACTTCTAGATGCTCTGAGGAGCATTTTAGAGCTTTTTTCCAACCTTTTGATCCATTGATGGCCTTAACAGAAATCTCAGCTAAGGATTGTTTTTCTTTCAGTATATAAATAACCTGTGTCCAAGATTTACTCTTCAAAGTTGACAAAATTAGCATCTCCCAATAAACAAGTGGCAAATGCTTACAAGTTTATAAAAAGGCAAACTTGGAAATACTGCAATAGCCACTTGTATGACTGTAAGAACGTCATCTGCTTGTCATAAATACATGCATAAACAATGGAACAAAATTATATTTTAGCTCGCTGCTGTCAGAACCATAAAGTGCAATTCACTGTAACCCCCCCCCAGTGCTCACTCTACCTCTTAACTCAAAATCTGCACTTAGGAGATTTCTAGAACAGGCTTTATATTGCATTTTTTAAGTATAAGAAGCCTGAAACAAAAAAATGTCAGCAATTATTTAATGACTGCAGTACTTAATTTGCCAGGAAAAATACACAGAGCATGTTTTGGGAGTCCTTAGCTTCCTTGGCAAATCCACCACTGAAAAAGAATAATAATGATAATAAGAAACTGTCCTCATGATTCGGTATCCACTGCTCTGGCCAGCCAGTGACCACCCATTCTCTCCTTTTTACTCATAGGCCTTTTGCTCCTGCAGGGAAAGTACAGTTGGGTTTGTCCCTCTGTATTTTTAGGAGTACTTTTGGGATCAGAGGGAAGGGGGAAGGCATGGAGGAACTTCTCCGCCACTTGAAGGACATGATGTCTGTCCTCCAGGACTGGTGACAGAGGCTCCAGGATAAGAATAGTCTTGAGTTGTCTGTTCTGGTTGGAGGCAGCCAAATCTCTCTGAAGCATACCCAATTCATGGACTATGTCCAAGAAGATGTTTCTATACAACATCCATTTGTGGAGTCTTCAATAGATCTGCTAAGATTGTCTTTGAGAACATTGTCCTCTGAAAGTATGTAAACTGCCTATAGGGGCAGGTTTCTTTCTGATGTCGTAGAACATAGCTATAGAAAGAAACCTGCCTGTAGGGAGAGGTTTCTTTCTATAGCTATGTTCCATGCCATCAAAGTAAGCCTGCATAGCTGGTAAGACTTGGTACCCCCCCATTTGTTAATGAACCACATGGTCAAAGTGTCTGTGAACCCCTAAAGGGTGCCTAGGCTCCACAAGTGAGAGAACATCTGTCTGGCTTGAATGAGAGCTTTCATTCCTTTACATTAATGTGTTCCTTGAGTTCTCTGTGTGACCACTGCCCCTGAGCTGTAGTGGAACATATCTTTGCCTCCTAGGGCAGGTCGTATGAGTCTGTGTGAAGGTCCTGGGTGGGAGTAGTTGTTAGGAAGGGAACTCCTGTGTTGTTTCACTTGGAATATCCACCAGTGCAGCTCCCACTTCAGAAATGGTAAGAAAGGGATTTGGAAGTCCATGGCATGACAGTGTTGAGACCAAAGGGATTTCAAGTGCAACCAAATCCTCCTAATGTGCAAACTGGCATATGGCACCATCATAATTCTGGCTGCCATGTACCCTAAGACTCTATAAATCTCTCTTGTTGAGGTCGTAGATAAGGGGAGCAAAGTACTACAAGTAATTGGTGAGGAATAGAACTTCCTCCTTATGGAGGAAGTCTGTCATTGCCATGGTATTTATTCAGCACCCTAGGAAGACTATGACTTGGCAGGGAATTAGGGATGACTTCCTTAGATTGAGAGTGAATCCCAATCTTTCCAGGAGAGACATAGTAAATCTGACATGAAACAAGAGGGTTTCCTTTGTAAGAGGCCTGAATAAGAAATCATCTAAGTAGGAGAAAATGTAAATCCCTTGGGTTCTGTAGAAGGTGATAGCTGAAGTTAGACACTTTGTGAAGACACTGGGAGCTGTAGATATGCCGAAAGGTAAAGCTGAGAACTTAATGTGTGATAGAGACTGAAAACATGAGAAATTTTCTGCAGGTAGGATGAATATGAATGTGCAGGTACATCCTTCAGATCTAAGGTGACCAGAAAAGTCTCACGAAGGATAAGTGTAAGCAAAGGCTTGAGAGACAGCATCTTGAAACATTTAACTTCCAGAAAGGTGTTGAGATAAGACAAATCTCAGATGGGCCTCCATGTTCTTTCTTTCCTGGAGATGAGAAATTGTCTTTAGTAGAAACCTTTTCCCTGGGGCTGAGGAGGAACTGGTTCTATTGTTTCCTGGGAGAGCAGTTTCAGAACCAGCGGGGAATGAGATGAGATGGATTTGAAAGGGGGAAGGATCCCCTTTTTGATGTTTAATAAGCCATTCTGTAACAGGTCCATTTGTCTGAAGTAATGTATTCCCAGGCACAGGAAGGAAAGGCTGAGCCTTTAGAAAAGAGGAATGTGGACAAAAGTGGGAGGGAGGAGAGAGAGAGAGAGAGAGACAGAGAAGATAAAAGCAGATTTCTCTAAAAAGGAGATTTTCCCAGACTTGGAATCCCACTGAGGTTTCTCATGAAATTGTTTCTTAGTAAACTTCTTCACCCTTCGGGGGGGGTTTGTGTTCTCGATAAGCAAAATTAGTTAGTTTGATGGATAGTTCCTTTGGTATGCAAGGACTGATGTAAGAAAAATCTGTTTCAGGTCATGCATGACATAACCTTTTCTTGTAGAGTTTTAAAATGGCCAGCAGCAGAACAGCCAAAAAGGAGGTTCCTATGAAGAGAGGAGTCCAAACATATGACCTTAACATCCTTTGATATACACTAAAGGGGAAGGCAAGCAAACATACACATGGCCAAACCAGAGGCTGAAGCACTAGAGGAAGCCATTGCAGTGTCAAAGCTGGATTTAATAGAATGTCTGGCTACTTGGGTGGCATTATAAACCATACACTATAAACTGTTGCTTTTACCCTCTAAAGTATATTGCTAGAATTTAATTCCATACTGTAACTGCATAAAAAACTTTAGTAGACTGTGCTTTTATGTGCAAAATCTATTTTACTTCCATATGAAAATGTATAAAATTATACTTTATATGAGTAATGCTGCTAGACCTCTTTCTACTATAATGTACTTTGTAAGGGTTTATGTTAAATCATTGAATGCTTAAAAAAAGTGACGATGATTGATTGAACCCATGTAAGCGAAAGCTTACAATCTCAATCCAAGGGAAAAAAATCGCTGTTCCACAAAAAAAAAAAAATAAAAAAATTATACATAAAGTGGGGGGGGGCTGTGTCCCCCACACCCTCCCTACTTAAATATACCAACTCCAAGATCACACTACAGTCACTAAAATGGCAAAGTAACGGAAGTGGCCAAGCAATTTCTTTCCCAGGGAAAGAATTTGCTTATATGTTATTTCGCTATTTTGCCTTTTCGTGCTTTCAAGTTCGATCAAGATGCATTTGAAAGAATGCATCTTCGATTATTTAATAGGAACCCACATTGTAATTTTATGTGATATCTTTATTGAATAGTACTACAGCGTTCTTAAATACATAATATAATATTACTTCCCTAGAAAACTGTATAAGACATGTAACTTTAAATTGTAAGTTAAGTATGAAGTTGTGCTGGAGATGTTCTCCTTGTGCCTCCACATAGGCCCTGCCAAGTCAGACTTTCCAGTCAATAAAGACAAACAAAATAAATTAAATTATTCAGGTCTCCTAAAATGGTTAATAAATACTTAGTCATCTATGTTTGGTAGTTAATGGCTCTAAAGAGGGATGGCCTTTTTTGCTTTTTTAGACAGCAGCATATTGGACACGGGAATAGGCTTGATGGGTTTATACATAGACATAAAGAAAACTGAGGGTATCCGCTATTTTGTACAGGAATTTTGGTTCTTGGAAACTTTGTGAAACCTGTCTGCTTTCTTAGGAGCAGATAGCTGTGAATCTGGATTAGTGGAAGTGTAGCAAAAGCAACAAAATGCTCCCAGAACTGTGGACACAGCTGAAGGCTTGGGGGCCCCACTTCCAGTAATTGATAGTATATTTTCTGTACATCTGAGACTTGTTTAATGTCTCACTCAAAGTGTTTCATCATCCTGGAGATGGTCTCCCAAAGGAAATCTCTTCCAATGGGGAATCGGATGTGTCTTAATCCTCAGAGGCCAATTGCCCAGGAGAAATAATTTTCCAGGAGTAGACCAATGAGTCATCATCTGAGTCAGATTCCTTCTCCTTTGAGGAGGAATAATGCTGCTTTTTCAAAGGGAGAGGGGCTGGAGAAGACAGGAAGGGAGGAATGAGGTTCTTAAGAAAAGATGGGTTTATAATAAGCCTTGAGAAAAATCTAGCTATTCCTTCTTTGGGACCTCTGCTGAAGAGAGACATGTTTGGTTTCTTGCTTCATCTGTAACGGGATGTCTGCTCTAACAAAGCACAATTGTGTAGAAGCTTGTCAGACCTCGATAAGGGAGCCTTCTCTAACTAGTGTCTGAGATATACCCTCAGAACCCTCTAATATCATACATGGTTTCCCCTTCTCTCTCTCTCTGTCTCTCTGTCTCTGGTAGATGTAGGAGTTAACAGTCTCCTCAGATATGTGAAATGCCATACTGGCCTCTGGCAGAGGTTTGGAAGACAGCACCTCAGTGGGGCTCATACATACAGTACAGTATTGCTTTATTTTAGCAGGTATGTACAAGTCAGAATCCGTTTTCAGTTTTTTTAAGTCTTTTTTTTTTTTGTGAGTGGGACACCTGAGGGTTCCAGCATTTTGGAAAGTGTGAGGCTCTTGAGGTGCTGGGTCACCTAAATCAGTATTAAGGGGAATGTGTGTGTGTGTGTGTGTGTGTGTGTGTTACAATGCTCTGCCATCTTGAATGCAGTGATTTCTCTGCCTCTCAAGTCTGTAAATGTGAAACTGTCCTTTCAAGTTTTCTTTGTGCCACATATATTTATAACATTCTTTAGGATGGTACCAGCAATGCTCTTTTGTCATGTGTATGTGTATAGAGGCAGTACCTGTTTCTGCATCGGGAAGACTGGCTGCTCCCAGCCTGATCTGTGCTGTTGACACTCACATACTGTAGGGCTTCCAGCAAGCCCATGTTAGCTTTCTAGAAGACCAAGCACATTTTAATTCAAACACATTACAATATAATACTGTCTGGCACCTCCCAATATATGTCCCCCTTCTTAAATATGAGATGCTACTGATATAACTATCTAGTAACTATACTGACTCCAAACTATTTGATAAGGGTAACTACTTCAATATCTGCATTGTTTAAATCAGGAATGCAGAAGTTACTTTTAACATTGACATGGGACTTTGGAAAAAATAGTAGTAATCAGTTTGGGATTAAGTGAAATGTGGTTTTGATGTAGCCACTGTTTGAATAAGTTGAAGACATTTTCTGTCATGAATTGTAGTTGTAGTGGGCTGTCAGATGAGCAAATGAGAGTTGAGTCATCTGCATATTGAATAAAGCAAGCTTGCTGAGAGGAAGTATATAAGTTATTGATGAAAATGTTAAAAGCTAGTGGACCGAGAATAGACCCTTGAGGAACACCCATTTTAACTAGAAGAAAAGAAGAGAAAGAAGAGAGCCATTTGACAGATTAATATCTTTCACATAGGTAGTTACAGAACCATAGAAGAGTTGGTTTAGAAAGGCCCAGAGAGGACATTTGAGACAGAAATGTCTCATGTGATAGTGTGTCAAATGCTTTTGACAGATTTAGAAAAACACAGAAAAGATAAACTTGGTCTCTAGCCTTATTAATGGTGCTAGAAAAGTTAAGAAAAGCTATAGCTGTGCCGTGGCCTGGTAGGAAACCATGCTATGTTGGGGTTAGGAGATCATTTTGTAGGAGGCACTGATGGAGTTGCTTATGAATACACTTTTCAAAGATCTTAGGCAGTACAAGATGGCAACTGGCCTAAACCTACAGATTTCAGAGGAATTACCTCCTTTATGGATTGGAATAATTGAGATTTTTTTTTCCACAGGGCCAAGACATGAGAGTCTTGAAGAGATCTGTTAATGAGAATTTAGACCGGGTATGTCATAGAATCTACAGTGAGCTTAAGGTACTCAGCAGGGAGATCATCAGCAGAAGGAGAACAGAGTTAAACTTTCTTTAGTAACTGTTTATGGAGTCTGGTTGGAGATTGAAGGCATGGATGTCAGGACTAGTAGAGTTTTGAGGAAGATTAAAAGTTTGGGGAGAGCTGGAGGTAAGAGAGGCCATGATGTTGATGAAGAAATTGTTACATTTATCTGTTTCTGAGGGGGATAAGTCTGGATAGGGGGTTGGTGAGGAAGGAGAGCAAGGCTGAAAGATTTTTTTAATTGAGCTCCAGAATTTCTTTGGATTTTTTTATGATTATCTGGTGGATCAGAGTAATATTTTTTATGTCTAGGTGAATTTGCTTCTTGGTGAGGTTACACAACTGCTTGTATAGATGTAAGGCTTGAGGGATTTTATCTTTCTACCAGATGTTTGACTATTTTTTACTGTGTTATTTCTGGTAGGGGCAAGGGTATTTCAAATATTCCTGAGCATATTGTTGAATTTGTTGACAGCTTTGTATAAGGGTAGGGTTTTTTGTGGAGACCAGTTGATAAATTTTAATAGATGTATTTAAAATATTCATGAATATATTGAACTTGTTGACTGCTTCATCTGGTGGTACAGTTTTGAGTGGAAACTAGTAGATAGATTTTACTAGACTGAGTGTATCAGGATGAATTTTAAAAAGATTACAGTTTGTTCTCTGTGATGTTATTAGCTGGTGGGTGATTTCTCTATTGGTGAATGTAAGGTGATGGTCACTAAAGGAATCAGATAGAACCCTTGAGATAGCATACTTGTTGAGGTCAGAGACAAATATCCAGTCAAAAATTCAATTTTTATGATTCCCTTTGTTGAGTCACGTAGGGGGAGAGATCAGCTACTTGAACCCATACAAGTTCAGACTAGTAGTTGGGGTGTCAGATGTTACAAATAACTAGTCAATGTTAACATCGCCTACGATAATAATTTCAGTAGTAATACATTCTTCTAATAAACTAATATTATTACTTGGTAGTACATAGAGTGCAACTATACAAAGTTTCTTATGTTTATTAACATTGAGAATAGAGATAAAAAGGTCTGCATTTTGAAAGGTTGGTATGTTAGTTTTGAGGGGTGAGAAACCTAGACGATTACAACTGAAATGCCTCCCCTTTTTTGTGTAGTCTGTTATATCAAATTATATTGTCACTGCCACTGGACAGAATTTTGGAATCTTTTGTATGGGGTTTTAGCCATGTTTTAGTAATGACAGTAATATTAGGTTAATATTGAAGAAACCATGCTTGTAGGTCTGTAACTTTATTTAGAATACTGTGAATGTTAATTGAAGTAAGGAAAAGTTTTGTGGGTGTTGTATAGGAGTTACAGACAGAGGATAGTGAAGTGTATGAGGCTGAGGGGTTGGATTTGGGATGGCTATCACCACAAAGAGTGATTTTAGAGAAGAGAGGATTAGGATTAGCTATCTGTTTTATAAATTATGTGAATTTATTCCAGGTTATGTCAAAGTGAACTGAGTGCTTACATGTTTGGTGTTTGAAAAGTAAATCAGAGACAATAGATATGAAGGAGGGTTTAGCCTGAGGCTAAAGGTGATATAAAATGAAAAGTAGAGATGTAAATATGCAAAAGGATGTCATGGTAGAGAGGACTATGGAGTAGTTAAGAGGAGATTATAGTTGAAAGAAAAGGACAAGATGTTAAAGGAGAAGGGAGGTAGATGACAGGAAAATAGATGAGAGTAGAAAAGGATTGCTGGAAGTTCCAGACAGGGTAGTCCCTTAATATGGAGATGGAGAAAGGTTAGGATATTAATAGAGTATAGTTAGTTAGATAAATGTAGAATATACCATGGTGTGATAGGGTGAAATTATGAATTAAAGGAAGTATTAGGAGATTGATTAATTGGGTGATGTGTATAGTAAGAGGTTTGTGGGTTTTATGTTTTCTGTCAATATTATGAAAGAAAGGGCAATATTAAAGGACTTGCTGAGAAGGAAGAAGTGACTATTATACAAGGGGGAAAAGGATAATAAAAGTATAGATTGTAAAGTTAGAGCAATAGAGAAGACTAAATTAAGTGAGGAAGTAGAGAAGAGTAAGTGTAAAGGGAAGGTGACATAAGACTGCAAGGGGATTGTGTGAATGCCATTGGATAATTGGGTAGGAGAAGGGATTGGAGAGGCTAGTAGGAAGAGCAGGAGATAGGAATCAGGAAGGGAAGGGGATAGGTTCAGTATAAATTTAGATAAGGAGGGGTGGTTGGGAATTGGGGGAAGGATAGGTGAGCATAGTGATCCAGAGTGTAGCGAGAGTGGACAAAATGGGTTAGAATCTCACACAGATGGAGGTATTAGCCCAAGAAAAACAATCAGTGATGAGATAAGGGAAGGTTTAAATAGCAGTGTGAATGGTTTTGCTGAAAAAATTAGTAACTCAACAGGACAGTGGAGAAGAGAAAGTTTAAAAAATTACTCATGGTTAAGAAAGCCATATGTATTTAAGTAAACTGTCTTTAACAGGTCTAAATTACATTAACATATGAAGTGCCCTTTTTCTTTAGCAGTAACACTGGCTGCAAGTTCAATGGTACAGATAGTTTTAACAGCTTGGTAGTCTTATAGACTTTCAGCACTGAAAATATTTTTTATAGGCTGAAAATCCACCTAGCAGAACAGAGATAATGTTATGCAGAAAGATGCGGAAATGAATGACTTTTAGGACTGGGTGGAAGGACCAGTCTTGCAAGTTTTGAGCAGCTATGTTCCTGTGTGTGCAATGATATAACAGCAGTCAGCATTGGAGAAAGATGTGTGGCTATGTCAAAACTGCAAGTGACAGCAAATTCCCAGTATCACAAGAACAGGTGCATTCAGTAGAAACCTGAATACCATATACATGTGTGGATTAATGACTTAACTAGGAAAAAGGGTCAGGAAACAAAAGAGGAGTGTGAAGAAATGGAGAAGGGCCTTGTATGAGATGCACACCCACTAATGTTAAAGATATTGCATCTTTTTGACATATGCGTAGACAGGATAATTTGCAGTGTGTAGGGTTCAATAAATAGTTGAACAATTGGTGCAGTAGTTAGGGTTTTGCTTTGTTGAAAACTGGCAGTGAACTTGTGAAAATACAGGTCTTTATTTCTTTGATGGCCTATATATGTTTTGGGTGTCAGTGAAGTGAAGATTGGTAGTTTACAGACAAAATGGAAAGCTTATTTCAAAACATATGACTGGCATATGTGCTAACCTGGTGCATTTTCAAGATTTCAAATTTTATCTAATCAAGAGAATAACCAGGTGAGGTTTTAAGGTGCCTGGAGTAAGTCATGCTACAGTCTTCCTCATGTGTAAGACAGCATTATATTATAGCTTGCAAATTAAGTATGGGTGTAAACCAGGGACTATTAAAATATCAAACAAATAAGGCTAGTTACACTTGTTCAGAGCCTTATCAACATCTGTTGAATAAGTACCATCTGGATGTCAATGAAAATCACAGAGAATAATGTATTACAGCTTTCTAAAAGCATCACCGGGGATTATGCCTAGCATAAGAATAATCTGGATGGGTAAGATGATATAGAGACCACTTAGCAAACATTTTCTCAAGAAGTTAATATATTGATGACTGACAAAGTATGATAACAATGAGTTGCTGCTGGGAAATTTATCTAGCTTTGGATTGCTGTGGCTGTCAGAGAAGAGAAGGAAAAGTGAGTGGAACCATTCTTTAAACAGTGTAGGATAACATTATTCCTTTTTTAAAGTCTTGTATTACTCCTTGATAAAGCCATCTGGACTCATTTTGTTAGCACTATTCTCATTTATTGCTTCTAGATTTTGTGCTATTAGTAGATTTTAAAGGAAATGGCCCAAGCCAGTTCTGGGGGTGTACTAATGGTAAAAATTTGTTATCCCCAAATAACTCATCCAAATAATTTTTATATTTTTCCATATTTACATTAATCAGGACTATATAAAGCAGCATATTCCATAATAATGAGACTGAGAATTCACTCAGTCAGTGCTCACTGGATAACAATGATATATAGTATAAATCATCATACTGCATGATATTTGTAATAGATACTTCTTTGCTCATTCTAGTGCAATAATATGTAATAGCAAATGACCTTTTCTTGGTTTAGATGTTAAACACTGCACACAAGTCATACCTATATGAAAATGAGAATAATGAGAGTTTAAGATAGGCTTAGTGAATGTAGAAAATGAATCACAACCCCAAGGGAAGAGCTGAAAACTGGGCATCCATGCAAATTCTAACCTGTATGGAAATGAAAGGAAAGAGCACATAAAATGCAGGATATAAATACTTTAATCCTGAAGTGGACCACCTATCCCTGAGATCTACAGAACCCTGGCCCTTACCGTGTGTGTCACTAAAGTGGGAACAAAACTGTCTTGGACCTGCAGCAGGCCTGTTATGACGTCTTGAGAATTGCCACAGTACTGTTCTGGGAAGAAAATGCTAAGACTACATGTCATTTTCCCACATTATACTCATATATGTTGCAGGCCAAGAGCCTGCACAAGACATGCCCTTCATTTAGAAACTAGGCCTTAATTCTACTGGGCCACACCAACACCTGTTGCTATATGATACAGAAATATTTCCCACTCAGGGTTTGGAGTTCAGTACCATAATTAAGAAACATGTTATTCTTCTTTTCCAAAGAGGCCTATCCATTGAAATGTAGTCTTGTTAAGTGAACTAAACTCCCTGTGAGTTCTGAATGAGTTGCATAAGCTTGTCAGCAAAATATTTACAATTCCCCCTGTGAAGATACGTGAAGGCTGCCAGCCTAGCTAGATTGAATTTTGGAGATAATTCTATGCTATTATAAATATGAATATAATCCACAGGTTGTCCTCTTAAAATGTAAGAAAACTGTGTTAAATGTCGAACTTATTTATTTATTTATTTATTTATTTTACATTTGTTTACTGGGATAGTCTGACTGGATACATGTCTATTTTCAGCGGAGGCCCGGGGAGAAAGCTAGAAAATATAAGACAAGGTGTTTTGTACAATGGTTTAGTAATGTTCCCAATAGGGACTCACAATCCCGTGGATTGAAAACAGAACATAGTTAAGTAATTAAATGTTAAGATATTTTACAGATATGATTTCATTTTATAACTTAACCAGGGTTGGTACATGGACAAAGCCAGTTCACATTGTAATACTGTTTGAGGCTTTTTTTGAAGAGACTTATGGAGGAATGAAGGGTTATATAGTTTGGCAATGAATTCCTGGGTTTTCCAACAAAGTTGGCAAACAGGGATTCACCAGCTGAGTTATTAGCTTTGTAGGTTAGGACCAGTAGTTTGTTGGCTGATCATAGGGACCTCAAGTTGCTATATGGCTTTATAATATTTATAAATGAGGGGGTAACCTCAGGGTGGTATAGAATTTTGTACACTCTTAAGAGTTGATTGAATTGAATTAAGCTGGGCAGTTCTAGCCACTCTACTTGTTTCAGGTTCTGGCTGTGATGGGTTCTATAGGTGGAGCCAGTGGCGAATCTGGCAATATGGTTGTAGCTATGGGAGAGCTTACTCAGTTCAGATTTGTTGAGGTTTGAGAGTACAGGAAAGGCATATATAAGAGTAGAGAGTAGATGTGACCGGGTGATTGCAGTTCTAGCCAGTTGGGTTAAAAATGACTTATCTGAGACAATAGATATGAAGGAGGGTTTAGCCTGAGTATAGGTAGAGTGGCTTCTTATTGATGGTCTGTATGATTTTGTTGACCTGTAGGTCAAATTTAATATTATTATCTATAATAACACCTACAAGCTTGGTATGGGTATTTGGGGAGATAGTGGTACCATTGTTAGACATGACAGAGAATGGAAATGTGGTGCATCTACTAGTGAGGATGAAGAGTAGAAGTTTAGTTTTATTGGGGTTCAGCAGTAGGCGTTGGTTGCAGAGCCAGTTTTCAATAGTGTTAAATGTATTTTGGTTTAAGATTTGCAGGTCGGATGGGGAGGTGACTGAGCAGATCAGAGTGGAATCATCTGCATATTGAATGCAGGTAGCTTTAGGGATAGCAGTGTGAAGGTTATTGATGAAAATAGAGAAGAGTAGTGGACCTAGTATGGAGCCTTGAGGGACACCAAGTGTGAGAGGTAGCTGGCTGGACAGTTTGCCCTGCCATAATACCGCCTGTTGTCTACAAGTCAGGTAGGATGGGAAACACTGGATTGCGTGCTTATTGAGGGAAATTGACTTTAGATGAGAAGTTCATGGTTGACCATGTCAAAGGCTTTTGATAGGTCAAGAAAGAGGGCAGAGGATAGCCTATTGTCATTCCTGTTTTGGTTTATAGCATTAGTAAAGGAAAGGAGGGCGGAAGCGGTGCTGTGATGTGACATGAAACCATGCTGGGAGTTAGACAGTAAGTTATTCTGTGTAAGGTATTGCATTAGTTGCATGTGTACACATTTTTTCATTATTTTGGCTAGTGGAGAAAGAATGGCAATTGGTCTATAGTTGGATAATTCTGTGGAACTTCCACCTTTATGGTGTGGGATGACGTGGGATATTTTCCAGAGGGAGGAGATAGCACCTTCGGATAAGGTTCTGTTGATCAGGATAGATATGGGATATGCAATGGCATCTGCAGCTATTTGTAGGTAGGTTGGCAGAAAGGGTAGTAGGTTTTAGTTTTTTTCTAAGTGTTTTGATAAAAGTGGTGGATATGGGTTGGAAGCTAAATTGGGGGTGATTAGTGGGTAGACTAGAGGTGGGGTTTAAATTTGTGGGGGTTAGTTGATTTGCTAGGGATTGGATTGTTTCAGTGAAAAAGTTATTATAGGCACCAGCTATGGTCTCTGTGGAATTATGGGTGTTTATCAGGGGTTGGGGTGGTATAATGACCTGGATGAAGAAGTTGATTTAAGCCTGCCCAGAACTTTAGAGGGTTGTTTTGGTGTTTTTGTAGGAGATTTTGGTAGTAGCTTTTTTTTATCTAGTAGAATAGATTTTTTGTTTCATTTCTGAGTTGGCGATATTTTAAATGGTCAAGTGGGGTCTTTCGTTGATCGCCAGCTGCCCAGGCTCTGTTTCTAGTTTTGATTTTTGAGTTGGTATCCTTTGTGAGCCATGGTGCTGTATTTGATCTAGATTTTATAGTACGTGCCGGAGCATGGGAATCAAGGATACTTAGGAATTTAGTGTTAAAGTAAGCTATGGCCTCTTCTAATGGTAGATTTTTTTCTAGTTTTGACCAGTCAACTGCCTTTAGTTCATTTAGGAAAATAACAGAGTCAAAGTTTTTCCTGTTTGTAAGTGTTTTATATTTGGTCTGGTGGGGGTTTCCTGCCTTATGTTTTATGATATCGGTTAGTAGATGGTCGCTCAGGTCATCAGGGAGAGTCCCAGCTGTGTACAGTTGGGGTTGGTTATTGACTAGTATCCAGTCTAGGTTACTTTCCTTGTTGGTAGGTTTGTTGATCCTAGTGGGAGAGGTTATGGTCTGCTTAAACCCAGATACGTTTATAGAGGTGAGGGGAGGTTCGGAGGAGCAGGAGTGCCAATCGGTATTGAAGTCACCAAGAACTATGGTTTCTTGGGGATAGGTAGTGGATAACCAATGGAGGATATCCTCGAGGGTATTTATGTTGTTACCTGGTGGAATGTATGCACAGACGATGTTCAAGCATTTGTTATGGTTAATCTGTAGTTTGGGTATGAGGAGTTCTGCATCATTGAATTGGGGTGGTTGTATGGTTTCACTATTAACAGTTAGAGTGTTTTTGTAAAGGACTGCTATCCCACCTCCTTTCTTTGTGGTGCAGTCTAACCAGTGAATATTATAGCCTGGAGGTAGTATCTCATTATCAGTAGTACTAGGTTAGTACGGTCTAACCAGTGAATATTATAGCCTGGAGGTAGTATCTCATTATCAGTAGTACTAGGTTAGTATGGTCTAACCAGTGAATATTATATCCTGGAGGTAGTATCTCATTATCAGTAGTACTAGGTTAGTATGGTCTAACCAGTGAATATTATATCCTGGAGGTAGTATCTCATTATCAGTAGTACTAGGTTAGTACGGTCTAACCGGTGAATATTATATCCTGGGGGTGGTATCTCATTATCAGTAGTACTAGGTTAGTATGGTCTAACCGGTGAATATTATATCCTGGAGGTAGTATCTCATTATCAGTAGTACTATGTTAGTACAGTCTAACCGGTGAATATTATATCCTGGAGGTAGTATCTCATTATCAGTAGTACTAGGTTAGTACGGACTAACCGGTGAATATTATATCCTGGAGGTAGTATCTCATTATCAGTAGTACTAGGTTAGTACAGTCTAACCGGTGAATATTATATCCTGGAGGTAGTATCTCATTATCAGTAGTACTAGGTTAGTATGGTCTAACCAGTGAATATTATATCCTGGAAGTAGTATCTCATTATCAGTAGTACTAGGTTAGTATGGTCTAACCGGTGAATATTATATCCTGGAGGTAGTATCTCATTATCAGTAGTGCTAGTTTAGTACGGTCTAACCAGTGAATATTATATCCTGGAGGTAGTATCTCATCAGTAGTACTAGGTTAGTATGGTCTAACCAGTGAATATTATATCCTGGAGGTAGTATCTCATTATCAGTAGTACTAGGTTAGTACAGTCTAACCGGTGAATATTATATCCTGGGGGTGGTATCTCATTATCAGTAGTACTAGGTTAGTACGGTCTAACCGGTGAATATTATATCCTGGAGGTAGTATCTCATTATCAGTAGTACTAGGTTAGTACGGTCTAACCGGTGAATATTATATCCTGGAGGTAGTATCTCATTATCAGTAGTACTAGGTTAGTACGGTCTAACGGTGAATATTATATCCTGTAGGTAGTATCTCATTATCAGTAGTACTAGGTTAGTATGGTTTAACCGGTGAATATTATATCCTGGAGGTAGTATCTCATTATCAATAGTACTCGGTTAGTACGGTCTAACCGGTGAATATTATATACTGGAGGTAGTATCTCATTATCAGTAGTACTAGGTTAGTACAGTCTAACTGGTGAATATTATATCCTGGAGGTAGTATCTCATTATCAGTAGTACTAGGTTAGTATGGTCTAACCGGTCAATATTATATCCTGGAGGTAGTATCTCATTATCAGTAGTACTAGGTCAGTACGGTATAACCGGTGAATATTATATCCTGGAGGTAGTATCTCATTATCAGTAGTACTAGGTTAGTACAGTCTAACCAGTGAATATTATATCCTGGAGGTAGTATCTCATTATCAGTAGTACTAGGTTAGTATGGTCTAATCAGTGAATATTGTATCCTGGTGGTAGTATCTCATTATCAGTAGTACTAGGTTAGTACGGTCTAACCGGTGAATATTATATCCTGGAGGTAGTATCTCATTATCAGTAGTACTAGGTTAGTATGGTCTAACCGGTGAATATTATATCCTGGAGGTAGTATCTCATTATCAGTAGTACTATGTTAGTACGGTGTAAGCGGTGAATATTATATCCTGGAGGTAGTATCTCATTATCAGTAGTACTAGGTTAGTACGGTCTAACCGGTGAATATTATACCCTGGAGGTAATATCTCATTATCAGTAGTACTAGGTTAGTATGATCTAACCAGTGAATATTATACCCTGGAGGTAGTATCTCATTATCAGTAGTACTAGGTTAGTACGGTCTAACCGGTGAATATTATATCCTGGAGGTACTATCTCATTATCAGTAGTACTAGGTTAGTACGGTCTAACCAGTGAATATTATATCCTGGAGGTAGTATCTCATTATCAGTAGTGCTAGGTTAGTACGGTCTAACCAGTGAATATTATAGCCTGGAGGTAGTATCTCATTATCAGTAGTACTAGGTTAGTATGTTCTAACCAGTGAATATTATATCCTGGAGGTAGTATCTCATTATCAGTAGTACTAGGTTAGTACAGTGTAACCGGTGAATATTATATCCTGGAGGTAGTATCTCATTATCAGTAGTACTAGGTTAGTATGTTCTAACCGGTGAATATTATACCCTGGAGGTAGTATCTCATTATCAGTAGTACTAGGTTAGTACGGTCTAACCGGTGAATATTATATCCTGGAGGTAGTATCTCATTATCAGTAGTACTAGGTTTTAGCCAGGTTTCTGTAAGACACAATGTTTGGGGAGTGTATTTCTAGGAGGATGTGCAGGTTGGGAATTTTATTGTTAATACTTCTAATATTCAGGTGAAATGCAAGGAGGGAACTAGTGGGAGTAGAAAGAGGTAGCTTGACTGTGGGGGTTGTGAAGTTTATTGGGTGTAGGTGGGCCAGGCTTGGGATGAATGTCCCCATGTATTATAAGGTTATAGTGACAGGATACTCTAAGCTTTAGGATTTTGTTTATACATTTTCTATAGTCTTTGTCTTTAGGATTGTGTTTTGTGGATTTACAAGGGTGATATTTTGTTGGGGGTGGTAGATTGGATGTGTGGAGGATGGTTAAGTGTGTGGTCTTGTGTGAAAAGTCATGGGTGACTGTTTGACCTTTTGGGTAGTGAATACCAAGGTCAAATTGTAGTTCATAGGTAGTAAGGTGGTAAAATAGAAATAGTAGAGGCAGTAAGGTAATTAGTATTTTTGTACTTGTTTGCATTATGAAAGGGGGGGTGGCCAATTATGATGTTTGACTGTGTTAACATGGTGTGGAAGAATAGAAGAGAAGGTAATAGGCTCAAGGGGAGAGGGCTGTTTAGTGATGTATGAGGCACTGATTGGTATTTAGCATGAGGGGAGTGGCTAAATTTAGTATACATTTAGCAGTAGTGGAGGTGGTTGGGAATAGGAGGCAGGGTGGGGCGAGGAGCGAGCCTGAGCACAGTGAGGGTGAGTGGAGCAGGGCTAATACAGACACAAGTTACTTACAGCCTTTGAAAGGATTTTTAATATATTCTTCAGTTTATATGCACCAAATTGCTTTATCTCAGCGTTTTTTGACATATTTTTTAGTTTATATTCACCAAATTGTCCTGTTTCTTATACTGGTAAGTACTTTAGTCTAGTATATTTACTTTGTAAATTTACTTGTTTGGTAGGATTTCACTAATAAGGTGTTAGGGACACCTCCAGTGCTGTAGACCCAGGGCTTTAATTAAAACAGTACACTGTTTAGCAATAATAACCTTATAAAAGTAGGTTGCTGAGGGGCAGGACAGTATAACTCTCCATATTTATGTTTCAGGATGAAGGTCCTTCCTATGTTGCAAGCCTTTTTAAGTTGAGGGTAGTTTGGTGGGGGATAGCACCTAGTCAAAAAATCGTAAGTTAGACTATTAGACATTGCAAGGAAGTAGCAACAAGTTTTCCCAATATGTAGATTATAGCAGCATTTAAAGGGTTATCCCATGGTCCAGAGCATTATATTCCACTAAAGAGTTTCAAAGTGAGTTATTTAGCCCAACGACTATTCAAACAGTAATGCTGTATATCTTTAGGGCTACCAAATTCCCTCTCACAATCAATTATTTAGCATTTACGGCTAGTACAGCAGTTTCTTGTTAAAGTACATTCAAATTAGCTCAGTTCACTCAGCGACTGTCCCAGTTGTATAGTCACACAGATTTAGAGTTAGCGCCAATAAATTAAATGCATCTAAGATTAATATAACAATCTTTACAGTCAGGAGAAGTACGGTTTACTTAGTAGCTGAACTAATAATGCAGTCTCACTGTATTAATCTAGCAACTTCAGTTTTAAACTCTGGTAATCACATAAGCAGCACTTGGAGTTAGTGCCAATCAATTAATAGCATTTAGAGTTAAATTTAGCATTTGTATAGCCAAGAAAAGCACAGTTTACTCAGCGACTGATCTACTAATACAATCTCGGTGCTTTAAGCTAGCGACTTCAGTTTAAGATCTTTAGAATTTTGTAAATAATTAGTTCTAAGTGAACTTCAAAAATGTAACCACAATGCACTCTGCTGGAAGAAAGCTGATGAGTCAAGCATTGTATGAGTGTTTGATCTCAAGGCTCAGAGACATAATATCTAGACTGAGGAATTCCTTCTATTGTTTTGAGATCAGAGTTAATTGTTAAATTTTACATATATAATGTCTTTTATTGCTGAAGTTTTCTGGCCAGAGGCAATATCAAAGAAATGTTAAAACTCTGAGTTTCTGTTAGCCTGGGAACCAGAGAAGAATGATGTAATCTAAAATGAGTCAGCAGTGATGTATTATTTTTAAGACTTTCTCAGAGAGAGAGAGAGAGAGAGAGAGAGAGAGAGAGAATCAGAGCATTTTGCATTTGTCTTCAGAACAGATCACTCAGCAGCACTTGCTTTGCTCTGTCTGTATGTAAGTAGGATCTTAGACTATACTGTTTCTCTTAAGAAATAGATACAAAATAGTAAGTTTAGATTAGCTGTTTTCTATATTTATGTCAGACTATTCTACAGTATTATTTTAAGCATTTGCATGTCATTTCTGAACTCTTGACTAGCACTGTGTTGAACTGAGTACATTTGTCTTGTGTTTTTATTATTTATCAGTAAATATTTTTAAACCTTTCAACTGTGGCTGTTTTTTGTAGAGATAATTTAAGCTCTAGAGTGCATTGCATGCATATAGTGATACTGTACAAAGCCACTCCAAATAAGCCTTGCTGTTCATCACACTTACTAATTGGATAATAATATTGATCAGCAGTAATTGGACATCCTTTGGTAAGGGCCTTTTTAGTAGCTGATAAGAGTAGTTAGTGGCAGTGATTACTACCTTATAGCCTGGCAGGAGGGGGCATAACTGGAGAACCTATGCTAGCCTTCCCCAGGAGTGTCTATGTTTTTGTATATAAACCAAATCTCAAAGTGTGTGTGTGTGTGTCAGCTACTTGGGCAGGGACACGAAGCACTGCTTGGACAGAGAGGGCACTGGAGGTTTTGGTTTGACTACTCGGCTGAGATATGTACCCTATAGCTGTGCCAGTGGGGAGTCTTATTGGAGATCTGGAGAAAAAGGGAGAAACCAGCCCCAGACTGACTGTGATCTCTGTGTACTCTTAAGGGAAATTGTTCTTTACTGTGTGTGTATTTGTTATCCTTCCCAATGTGTACGTCCCTCACTGGTGTTAGTGGTGAGGACTGAGATTCCTTGATTACTGGGCCAGTGCATGGACATCACATATTAATTAGTTGTCAGTAGTGGGATATCCACACTACATATTAGTTGGTTGGCAGTGGTGGGATATCCACACCACATATTAATTGGTTGGCAATTGGCTTGTAGTGGTGTGGATGGTGAATTCCTGTAGCTTGTGTACAGTGATCACTGAAGGTGTTTTTGTACTCTGAATCAGCCACACAGTGAATATTCAGAGTTCAGATCACAACTATTTTATTTCTTTTGTTAGCTCAGTTAGTCAGGGAGATCAGGCAATCCTGTCAGCAGAGGAGTATGGCAAGCTGACAAGGAGCTAGTTGGCTGAGATGTGCCAGGCTAAGGGAGTGGTGCATGGAAACCTGACTAAGACAGACATGATTGCAGCTTTGGTCACAGCTACATCAGAAAACAGCAACCCGAGGGTGATCAGACTGGCTGTGGAGATGTACAACACTCATAGAATGGACAACTCAGCCTTTCTGCAGAGGACTTAAAATACATCTGGAGCTAAAGAGACTTGAGTTTGAGGCCAGGCATTTGGAAACAGAAACAGCAGAGAGACTGAGATGTCTACAGGCTGAAGAGAATGGGAAACTGCTATGCCTGGAACCTGAAGAGAAAGGCAGAGGCAGCACAAAAAGGAGATGCTGACTCTTCACCAGAGTCATGGAGGTAATGGGGAAGGGAGTAACCAGACCCCAGAAGCACAAAAGGTCAGTAAATTTCTTCTGCAGTTTACAGAGGGGGATAATTTTGATAGTTTCATACATATGTTTGAAAGGGTATGTAAACAGTATGATGTTGACCAAAGGCTCTGGGTACGGTTCCTGACCCCTTTACTCTATGGTAAAGCTGTAAATGTACGTTCCAAACTATCAGACAACAATTTCTTAAATTATACTGCTGTTAAGAATTGTCTGTTAGAATTTTTTAAGCTAACACCTGAAACTTATAGGAAAAAGTTTTGTGAGCGTAGACGCAAGACAGAAGAAAGTGTGTGTGAATATGTTGCTGAACTAAGCACTTATTTTCATAGGTGAGTGAGTGGATGTCAGGTCACCACTTATGAAGGGCTGGCAGACCTTTTGGTAAAGGAACAAGCCCTTAGCACTTTGCCTGAGGACATGAGGATCTGGTTAGCTGATAGACAATGTGCTACTTCAGATGAGTTGGGAAAGAAGGGAGACCTATACCAAGCAAGCAGGGCATCCCTGCACAGGAAAAGGACCCCCAGTACTGCTCATGGGTCTTAAGGAACCCATGGTGGGCAGTCCAGACTGCCCCAACAGAATCTGCCAGTAGCAGGGAAATTCACTAGTCCTGGTACACGTCCAGGACCTAGGGTTAAATGTTTTGAATGCAAATAGTGGGGCCGTGTGGCATATAGATGTCCACGGAGACAAGGTGGGGAACAAAAGGTGAGGGAGCCAGTAAGTGAGAAGGACAAAATGCCAATAGTAGGTTGTCTTGAGACAAAAGGGGTACCAAACTACCATCCTGCAGATGTCCTGGTAGGGATGGAGTTTGATGAGGCAGTACTATGTGTTAATGCAGTTACACTCAGTCAGGCTTCGAGACAAGCATGTGGGTCTGGTAGCCTGGGGAGACCCAGACAGACTGCATACATGCAGCCAGGACAGGTGATGTGGTTACTTCAGGGAGGGAGCTACTCTGTAGCAGTGAGACTGAAGGTGAGCCACCGCTGCTTGTGGGTACTGATGTTCCCTTATACAGAGCGACTGCAAAGGTAGATGTGAGTAGTAGTACCCTGGCTGATAGTGAGTCATCGCTGTCAGAGGATGCCAGACTTCCTGTGGAAGGGGAGCTGGGAAAGGTTACAAAGAGAGAGTTGAGACAGGCTCAGCTCTCAGACTGTACATTGCAAGGCCTGAGGCAGGTAGCTAGTGAGGCACCTGATTCTCAAGCGAAGGGGGAATCTTTATACTGGGAGAAAGGGTTACTGTATAGAGAGTGGACCCCCTGAGGGATGGCTAGAAGGTGAGAGGATACAGCAGTTGGTAGGCCTAGAGCCTACCGTCTGGCCCTTCTAGCCGTAGCCCATGATATTCCCTTTGCAGGTCATATGGGCATAAAACGTACAAAGAGACATATAGTGCAGAATGTCTATAGGCCTGGCATTTCCAGAGATGTAACAGGGTACTGCAGGACCTGTGAGCAGTGCCAAAAGGTAGGCAAGGCAGGAGACAAGTTGAAAGCTCCTTTGATGCCTTTGCCTGTGATTGAGGAGCCATTTCAGAAGGTAGCTATGGAAATTGTGAGGCCTCTGAGTACCCCAAGTTCCACAGGGAGAAAGTATATCCTAGTGGTAGCAGATTATGCTGCAAGATACTCTGAGGCAGTGGCTTTGTCCTCCATTGAGGCAGAAAAGGTGGCAAATGCTTTGTTAGAGATTTTCAGCAGAGTAGGTTTCCCAAAAGAAATACTGACTGACAGAAGTGCCAATTTCATGTCAGACCTGCTGGCTTGTCTGTGGAAGTACTGTGGGGTGAAGCACCTGAAGACCACCCCCTACCATCCCCAGACTAATGGTCTTGTTGAGAGGTTAAACGCTACAATCAAGTCCATGCTATGGGCATTTGCAGATCAGTTTAAGAGGGAGTGGGACACATATTTGCCCCATTTGTTGTTTGCTTACAGAGAGGTTCCCAAGGAATCCACAGGTTTTTCACCCTTTCAGTTGCTGTATGGGCATAGGGTTAGGGGACCTCTAGATACAATTCGAGATGAGTGGGAAGTTGAGTGTGAATCTCACAAGGAGTCTGTTGTGGCATATGTCCTAAACTTCAGGACAAGGCTTACGGAACTCATGGGCTTGGCCCAGGAGAACATGACAGAAGCACAACAGCAAAGAAAGGTCTGGTATGAGAGGAATCCTTGAGCTAGAGAATATGCTGTAGGGCAGCAGGTAATGGTTCTCATTCTGGTCAGACACAACAAGCTGCAAGCAGCCTGGGAGGGACCCTACAAGGTGGTAAGAAAGGTAAGTGATGCTAACTACATGGTGGAATTGCTAAGCAGGAGGCAGGAGCACATATTGTACCATGCTAACATGATGAAACCTTACCATGATAGGAATGCCCTTGTACTGAGTATTTGCAGTGGATTGCAGGAGCAGTCTAAGGGAGATCTGATGACTGATCTATTCAGTGAGGCTCAGACTGACACCTGAGTGGAAGGGGTAGCAATGTCCCAGCAGCTATCTTCTACCCAGGTTCGAGACATCCGAGCAGTGTTACAGGAATTTGGGGACATGTTCACTGGAAAACCCAGGTGCACCCACCTGATGCAGCATCAGATGGATACAGGACTCCAAAGGCCTATTAGGCAAGCCATTTATAGGGTGACTGAGAGAATCAAACAGACTCTGAGGGAGGAGATACAGGAGATATTGGAACTAGGAGTAATTCAAGTGTCCAACAGTCCCTGGGTCTCCCCAGTGGTGCTGGTGCCAAAAAGGGATAGCAGCATCAGGTTCTGTGTGGACTACCAGTGCTAGAGAGGGGGCAGCCTTTGTGACTCCTTTTGGCTTGTATGAGTTCACAAAGATACCCTTTGGGATGAAAAATGCCCCAGCAACTTTCCAGAGGCTTTAGATCATATCTTAGCAGGAGCAGAAGGATTTGCTCTTGCTTACCTAGATGATATTGCCATCTACAGCCATTCCTGGCAAGAGACACCTTCAGCGTGTCAGGGAGGTGCTGGGCAGACTACAGAGGGCAGCATTAACCTTAATCCCAGAAAATGTCTGGTGGGTATGGCAGATTTGTTTGCTCATTTCCCACCTTTTCTAGCCAGTCCATATCCCAGGCTTTACTTGTCTCAGGACTTTATTTTCTGTGCTCAGAGCTATCCAGACCTTGCTGTGGTAGAGGGAAGTCCTACTGCTTACCAGTGGGAGTGGTGAGCATTGTACTGCCTATCTAACACTAGATGAGTGGTTTCCAGCTCTGAAATTGTACTTTTATTAGCCTTTTTGGGCTGATTTCTATACCTTTTGACTTTCTGGCTTAAAAATGTGTGTGTTTGCACATTTTCCACATGTGCAGCACTACGAGGATACAGTTAAACTATTCCAGGTGCCAAAAAGTCTGCTCTTCAAATTTTCCCTTAAAACTAGCTGGTTTCTCAGTAGTAGCACTAAAATCTGAACCCCTGTGAGTAGCACTTGCTCTAGAACCTGCTCGAAAGCACTAGGAAGCCTGAAACTGATACAAGCACTCAGCTCTCCTTGTCAATAAGGATAAATTAATCATATGCACTAAACAGCCTACAATTGCAAAGTACCTTGCAAAAGTAAGGGAAAACAGCTCTTAAACTTTACAAAAAAGCACCTAAACAGCATGTCCAAGGGTCAGCCTCCGGTGATTTCTCCTGTCCACCTGGTGAATCTGGGCATACTGGGGCAATGCGGCAACTGCCTCATGTACACAGACAATCCTCTCCTCCTACCACCCAACACTACAACCTGTGAGAGATGCACTTACATAGCCAAACTGGAAGCAAAGCTCTCTCCAGTCAAGATTGTGCTAGACAGTCAAGAGGAGAAGGCTAACACCTGCATTACATCTCTAGCAACTCATAGCCCTTCAAAACCCACACCATCAACACCCACACATAGCAACACTAAACCCACATATGCGGAGGCCCTTAACATTAACCTGCCCAAGAAACAAGGACCTCTGAAGCCAAAACACAAGCAAACACCAGTCACAACCAAAGTGACACATAGCTCACAACACCAGTGTGCCACCCAACAACAGCCCCTAAGGCAAAATAATGTACCCAACACTTTAGTCATAGGTGATTCTATAGTCAGGCACACTGATGTCCCACTTACCAGGCTGAACAAAGAGAAAATTACAGTCAGCTGCCTGTCGGTTGCCAGGATCCGCCACATAACACATGCACTCAAGTCACTCCACAACAAGTACAAATACGACTCTGTCATTGTCCATGCTGGAGTGAATGACTTGAGACTTACCTCCCTGGACTACATGAAAAGAGACATGGAAGAGCTCTTGGATCATGTGACCCAGGCAGGTATGACCCGAGCCCTGAGTAGCATCCTGCCTTCGCCCAGAATAATACCACAGTATAAAGACAAAATGATTGACTTCAACAAATGGCTAAGCTTCTGGTGTCATTCAAAGGGGATCCAGTATTTGTCTGCCTGGGAAGACATGATCAACAAACGACGATGCTCTGCCAGAGATGGTCTGCACCTGTCACCCCTGGGATTCAGGTTACTGGCTAAACCTCTTGCCACCCCTATAGTGCCTTTTCTAGGCAAGGTTCAAAGGATAAAACCACCACTGTAACAGATACAAGCATGCAAAATCTGAAGGTAATGCTACTCAATGCTAGAAG
The DNA here is from genome assembly GCF_019279795.1 of Protopterus annectens. NCBI lineage: Eukaryota > Metazoa > Chordata > Ceratodontiformes > Protopteridae > Protopterus > Protopterus annectens. The sequence continues at coordinate 1,491,460,514 of NC_056741.1, read as the reverse complement.
TCTAAACCTCAAAATGCACTCTCTCGAGGCACTCCTAAAAATGGAGAACATCGATATCTTTTCAGTGACTGAGACCTGGTTCAAGGTTCCAGAGAGCCCCCCTGCAATACCAGGCTACAATTCTTACCACACTTTTCAGACACTAAACCAAGACCGAAACACTAAAGGTGGAGGAGTGTCCATATTCACCAAGGATATTCACACCTCCAGGCTAGTTGCACAATACAATGCATCTGAAATTCCCCAGGTGCAACTAACACTAGGTAAGACTGCAATCCAAATTGCAGCTTGCTACAGATCCCCCACCATACACCAAGATTCTCACTACACCTTCCTAAACATACTGGAAAATATTAAGATGCAACCAAACACCCTAATACTGGGTGATTTCAACTACCCTGCCATTAATTGGGAAAACTACTTGGGTACCAACTCCTTTTCCCAACGGTTCTTGGAATTCATAAATTACAATGCCCTGGATCAACTAATCCATTGTCCCACCAGGGGCTCCAATATCCTAGACCCAGTCATTACCAACATGGGAGATAGATGCTCCACACCAGTGGTCACCCCCTCATTGGTCAGGTCTGACCATAAGTAAATCACCCTTGACATCCACATCCCACCCCCACACCCCAGTAAGGAAACCTCCTTAAAAAACTTCTCCAAAGCCAACTTCATGCTACTGAAGTCAGAAGTGACAAACTTCACAACACCCACGCAGACAGGATCTGGACGTTCAACTGCAGAATCCTACATTAAGGCACTTTACGAGCACATCCACTCACGCATGAACTGTGCGATCCCAAATAGAACCAAGATGTTCTTCTCCAAAAAAAAGGAAGCCAATCTGGTGGTCCCCTGCTATAAACAAACTATACAACAGAAGGAAGAAACTGTTGCAGAAAAGAGGAAAATCCCAGGATGCAAAACACTCCCTCACCAGCCTCAGTAAGAAGCTGAGGTCCCTTATAAAATCCTCAAAAGCTAGTTACGAAAATAAAATTGCCAAAGATTCCAAAGACAACCACAAGGCATTCTATAGTTATGTCAAGAATCTATATGGCAATGCTCAGATCTGCTCTGAGCTACAACAGAATGGCATTAAATATACTGATCCCAAGGATATTGCCAATATCCTGGCAGATCGATTTAGTCCCAACTTCACCCCCTCTCACCCCCTAAAGGGCCCATCTCAATACCAAAAGATTGCCAAATTCCAATAATCACAGCCACACAGGTAGAAACAGCACTCTCCAAATCTAAGAATACAGCATCCATGGGACCAGATGACATCCCGGGCTGTGTACTACATGAACTACAAAATGAACTGGCACCCCACTTAAGTGTCATGTTTAATCATAGCCTCACCTCAGGCTTCATGCCCAATGAGTGGCGCACAGCTACAGTTATCCTGCTCCACAAGGGAGGATCCGCCTTGAATCCTGGGAACTACTGTCCCATCAGTCTTACAAGCCCAATCTGCAAGGGCATGGAACTCATTATCATGGAGCTTATAAACAAAGACATTGGCAACCTTCAAACACTGGACCCCACACAGTTTGGGTTTGTGAAGGGCCGATCTTGTCTCTTGAATCTGATTGAATTCTTTGAATCAGTCTCCAGAGCTGTGGACGAGGGTAAGGTGGTCCACACAGCCTATCTGGACCTCGCCAAGGCCTTCAACACCATCCCCCACTCTGGAATCATAGATAAACTTACTAAGCTGGGCATAAATCCCTACGTCACTAGATGGGTTGCCAACTGGCTTACTGACCGAACCCAGACTGTAAAAGTAGCCAACTCCAAATCCAGCTCCAGACAAGTGACAAGTGGATTACCTCAGGGTTCAGTCCTGGGACCACTCTTGTTTGGCATCTACTTCTCTGAAGTACAGGCCAACACTAAGGGGCTCTGGCTAACAAAGTTTGCAGATGACTACAAACTGGGAGCCATTATTGAATCCCCAAAGGATGTGGATATTCTACAAAAGGGCCTTACAGAAACAGATGCCTGGTGCCAGAGCCATGGGCTCAAGCTTAACGCCAAGAAATGTATAGTTATCCCCTCTGGAAAAAAACATGTACCCATGAACTACCACATAGGTGGCAGGACACTAAACATCGAAAGTGTGATGAGAGACTTAGGGACACAAGTGGACAGTGGTCTCACTTTCGATAACCACATCGCCACAACAGTCAGGAAATCCTTCTATGTGGCACACCTCATCACTAAGGGCTTTTCATCCAGAAAAAAAGAGGTCATTGTCCCACTGTACTCATCCCTCATTAGACCCATTATAGAGTATAATGCCCCATTTGGTATGTACCTCACAAGACATCTGCAACAGCTGGAAAGGCCACAGAAATACCTCACTAAAAAAATCACAGGCCTAAAACAGATGCCATATGCCGACCATCTAAAAAAACTCCAGCTATACTCTGTGGTATATCGTCTACTCAGAGGTGATCTTTGCTTAACATACAAGGCCATGTCAAACCCTGAGCTGTTGGACATGCTCCACTTAAAGAAATCCCAATCCCTCAGAGCCACACGCTCCAGGGATCTAAACCTTCTCATCACAATGAACAAAACATGCTGGAGGGATAGGTTCCTGACCCAGAGACTCCCCATACTCTGGAATAGACTGCCCATACATGTCAAGCAGAGCACCTCATTGGCCCTCTTCAAAAGGAACCTTGATGATTGGATGGGAGATAAGAAATTCACCCCGGTGATCATGTCAGTTGCCCTGCTAGACAGGGGCCCAGAGAAGTAAATATTATGGGAAGAAATGTCCAGGGAATTGTTATGGCTAGGCTTGCATAGGCCTTAGGGCTGGTAGCCTAGTACCAACCTATGAACCTATGAACCAGATGTCTTCTGCCTGGGACATAGAGTGGGGAGTGGTAAGATCAGACCAGAACCTGCCAAAGTGGAAGACATTCAGGCATGGCCTGCACCTGTTACTAAAAAACAGGTGAGGACATTCTTAGGGACAGCAGGGTTCTACAGAAAGTTCATCCCCAGTTATAGCATCATAGCTGCTTCCCTCACAGACCTAACAAGGAAGAACAGGCCAGATAAGGTAGTGTGGACAACAGCATGTGAGCAGGCATTCCAGAAGCTTAAAGAAGCTTTGGGAGGACCCCCTGTGTTAGCCAGTCCAGATTATAGAAAATAATTTATTGTGTATGTGGATGCTTCAAACCATGGTGTAGGGGCTGTACTTAGCCAGATTTCTTCAGAGGGAGAAGAACACCCAGTGGTTTATCTCAGTCATAGGCTTCAACCCAGGGAGGAATGCTATGCAGCTGTAGAAAAGAAATGTCTAGCCATAATGTGGGTACTGCAGAAACTTCAGCCTTATCTGTATGGAAGAAAATTCACTGTGGTTACAGATCACAATCCCCTAACATGGTTACACTGAGACAGTCAGCAAAATGCCAAGTTGCTAAGATGGAGCCTAGGGTTGCAAGTATATGACGTGTCAGTGCAGCACCGCAGTGGGGTTAGCAAAGCCAACACAGATGGGCTCTCAAGACAGGGAATGGGGTAAGGTATACTCAGATAGATCTAACCCTCTCAAGCAACGTTTCTCAAGGTTCACCTGAAAAACTAGATCGAGTTCTCGGGGGGGGGGGGGTATGTGAAGATAAGTGAAGGCTGCCAGCCTAGCTAGATAGAATTTTGTAGATAATTTTATGTCATTGTAAATATGAATATAATCCACAGGCTTGTCCTCTTAAAATGTAAGAAAACTGTGTTAAACGTTGAACTTCAAAAATGTAACCACAGTGCACTCTACTGGAAGAAAGCTAATAAGTCAAGCATTATATGACTGCTTGATCTCAAGGCTCGGAGCCATAATGTCTAGACTGAGGAATTCCTTCTATTGTTTTGAGACCAGTGTTAATTGCTAGATTTTACATATATAATGTCTTTTATTGCTGTACTTTCCTGGCCAGAGGCAAGATCAAAGAAATGTTAAAACTCTGAGTTTCTGTTAACCTGGGAACCAGAGAAGAATGATGTAATCTAAAATGAGTCAGCAGTGATGTATTATTTTTAAGACTTTCTCAGGAGAGAGAGAGAGAATCAGAGCATTTTGCATTTGTCTTCAGAACTGACCACTCATCAGCACTTGCTTTGCTCTGTCTATATGTAAGTAGGATCTTAGACTTTAGTGTTTCTCTTAAGAAATAGATAGAAAATAGTAAGTTTAGACTAGCTGTTTTCCATATTTATGTCAGACTATTCTACAGTATTATTTTAAGCATTTTCCTGTGATTTCTGAATTCTATTGAATTGAGAAGATTTTATTATTTATTAGTAAATATTTTTAAACCTTTCAACTGTGGCTGTTTTGTGTAGAGATAATTTAATCTCTAGAGTACATTGCATGTATATAGTGATACTGTACAAAGCCACGACAAATAAGCCTTGCTGTTCATCAGACTTACTAATTGGATGATAATATTGCACAGCAGTAATTGGACACCCTTTGGTAAGTCTGTTTTAATAGCTGATAAGAGTAGTTGGTGGCAGTGATTACTACCTTATAGCTTGGCAGGAGTGGACATAGCTGGAAAACCTGTGCCAGCCTTCCCCAGGAGTGTCTGTGTGTTTGTATATAAACCAAATCTCAAAATGTGTGTGTATCAGCTACTTGGGCGGGGGCACAAAGCACTGGTTGGACAGAGAGGGCACTGGAGGTTTGGCTTGACTACTTGGCCGAGATCTGTACCCTATAGCTGTGCCAGTGGGGAGTCTTATTGGGGATCTGGAGAGAATGGGAAAAACCAGTCCCAGACTAACTGTGATCTCTGTGTGCTCTTAAGGGAAATTGTATTTTACTGTGTGTGTATTTTTATCCTTCCCAATGTGGATGCCCCTCACTGGTGTTGTTGGTGGGGATTGAGGCTCCTTGATTACTGGGCCAGTGCACAGGCATCACACCCCCTCCCAAGGCAACAGTGTCAAAAAGAACACAACAGTCTCTCCTTGAAGACATGTGAACTGGATCTACTGGAATTAAATATTTTAATAATTTTCATTTCTTGAGTTCCCCAAGCAACTTTCCATGGCACCATCTTAAAGACTTACTAAGTCTTCAGAGAAAACTTTGAAAACAAAATGACTTGGGACAGTCTGCACTTTACTTGTTCTTTCTATGGTATTGTATAGTCCTTGGTAAAGTGCAAATCCACACAGATCCATATTTTGCATTGGATGTTTAATTTTATCTGTGTCTGCTGCTGCTGCTTAGTCTGCACTTGAATTTAAAATGTTCTGTTACGATGTCACAGTTTGTTGTCATGATAGTGACTGAGGTCAGTTGCTGCTTCCTATGTTTAAGGCAAACTCCTAGGATGCAGATATGTGTAAATGCATAAGATCTTGACACTAAATAATGAGAATGAGAAATACAGCTCTTAACACAGGTTATAGTATCCTTCTCAAAACTTTGCTAGGGTAAAACATATTTCCACAACCTATTTCCTGAGCAGTACTGAAAATAACTTTTCAGAGTCTCTTGTCTGTGGGGAGCTCTGTTGTTTTAGACTCCTCAAAGCAGAGAACTTGCAACCCTTTAATAATATTAGTACTTCTAATTCTTCACATCTCAGAGGTAAGGGCTGTCCTCTCAGTATCACAGAGACATGTTTTCATTCTAAAAGTAACTGAGAATACGTAAACTGGAATATAATAAAACATGATTTTTTGATGATGTATTAATTACTATTGCCATATTATTGGATTAATATTAATAATTTTGTTGTAGTATTTGTGAAGTATAGTTACAGTGTAGTTTAATTTGCAGCCTCAAGACCTTACTAGGTCTAGTAGGAATTTGCATCCACAGAGATAACCAGGGTCATATGCCTTCTTACTTACCCAATAATCAAGAACTTAATATTTTCTAAATATTATGCTAATCTAATAGTCAAATGGTGTTTCTACTCTGTAACCTATTGTGCAAAAACCAAAAAATCAAATTTTAAACCTGAATGGAATGGAATTTGTGCATTTCCTCCTAACAGGATACAACTAAAGCTTAAGCCCTCTGAAGCATTTATACTCCAATAACATACCACCTCTAAACAGCCTATATCCAATGGTTTAAACTTCCCAATTATTTCTTACTACCCTTTTCTTGATAATCTGTCTATTCTTAGTGAAGTTCCTTTCTATCCTTTCCAAATTCCTAATCTCAGTCAAGTTACAGTGACCCGTACTTGATAGGTGGACTGAGCATACCTTTGACAAGGTTGACATAATGTCCATGCATCTTGATGAAATTTGATGTCATGCAACACCAAGAAACATTTATTTATCTATTTAATGTCCATTTGTTTGCTTAGATAATCTGGCTAGGTAGTATGTCCCCTTTTTGCAAAGTCCCAAGGAAAAACATGGCACATTAGTAATATCATTTAGGCAATAGCATATATGCAGTAGGCTAATTATATGATAAACGAATAGAAATAGCACATATACAATATGTGAAGAATTATATGACAAATAGAATAGCAATATATATTAGTTGAACAAAGTTTCTCAAGCTTGCATGTGAAGTTAATGTGCAAAATATAGTTATTAGCTTTCCTATAGAAAATAAATAAATAAATACTTGTAGAAGCAACTCTGTATCTGGTCCTCATGTCTCCATGGAGACAATCTGATAAAGAGCAATAAAAGCAGAATACGTCTTTCTTTTAATGGCTAGGAGATAATGTTTTCTGAAAGCATTCAAGTGTTTTCCCATTCTGGGAGAGCAATAAAGATAAAATGAAACCAGACAGCACTTAGTAGAAGCAAAGGCTGTACCATACATCTTAGCATGGATAACCTTCCTTTTAGGTTAACACAAGTCTTTGAGTGTGGCTGTCAGTTTGGGACAATTGTTCTTATTAGGAGGGTAAAACTTCAGTATATTTGAAGATGTACATAGTTTTGTGTGTTCTTATTAAATTAATAGATCTTATGGGTGCACTGGGGATTTTTTTGAAGGCTTTCAATAAAACAGAAAGTTTTGTAAGATGTAATGTAGGGTCAAATGGATATGACAAGAAACAACTGTATAGAAGATCAACCTGCCAAACTTTAGTGTGTGCATGTAACACAAAAGCTGGAACTAGATACATAACAAAAAAGCTGTTACAAATAAACAGTGGGAATAATAATTTTTTTAACATAATGATGCTTTCTATATTATCTTTAAATGTTAATGGTCTCACAGATATATACAAAAAAGAAAGAGTAGTGAATTATATTAAAAATGTAGAGTGCAAATAGTTATGCTACAGGAGACACATTTGGAAAGAAGTGAACATGTGAATTTGATAACAGAAAGGTTTTCAGGACGGTTATTCAGCAGAATACCTGGGACAGAGCTAAAGAGGAGTACTTACATTCATTACAAGAGGAGTTCCAATAGTGATTGATGAGGATAAAAAAAGATAATAAGGGTATATTTGTAGTACTAAGGGGCTACTGGCAAGGGAGGAGGATTACACTGGCATATATGTGTCTATATTCCACATACAATTGCTATAATGGAGCTTAAGAAAATAATGGGAGAAATACTTTTCAGCAGGGAATATTACTTATGCTAGAGATGGCCTGCACCTGTCACCCCTGGGATTCTGGATATTGGCTAAGGGTCTTGCCGCCCCTATAGTGCCTTTTTTTGGGACGGTTCAAATGACAAATTCACCACCATAATAGGAACAGGCAAGGAAAAACAGAAGGTAATGCTACTCAATGCTATAAGTCTAAATCTCAAAATGCACTCCCTCGATGCACTCCTTAAAATGGAGAACATCGATATCTGTGCAGTGACTGAGACCTGGTTCAAGGCTGCAGAGAGCACCCCTGCTTTACCAGGCTATAACTCATACCACACTTTTCAGCCTTCTAATCTGGACTGGAACACCAAAGGCAGAGGTGTGTCCATATTCATTAAGGATATCCACACCTCCAGGCTAGTTGCTCAGCATAATGCATTTGAGGTTATCCAAGTGCAACTAACTCTGGGCAAAACTGCAATCCAAATTGTAGCTTGCTACAGATCCCCAACCATGCCCCAGGATTATCACTCCACTTTTCTTGATATACTGGAAAATATTAGGGTTAAACCAAACACCCTAATAATGGGCGATTTCAACTACCCCACCATTAACTGGGAAAACTACTCATGTCCCAACTTCTTTTCTCAATGCTTTCTGAAATTCATAAATTCCAATGCCCTGGATCAACTTATCCACACCCCCACTGGGGTCAACATTATCCTAGACCTAGTCATTACCAACATGAGTGGCTGGTGTTCCATACCTGAAGTCAACTCCTCGTTGGTCAGATCTAACCATAAGCTAATCACTCTAGATATCCTCATCCCGCCCCCACCCCCCATTAAGGAAACCATGGTAAAAAACTTCTCCAAAGCCAACGTCATGCTTCTTAAGACAGAAGTGGCGAACTTCATGACACCCATGCAGATGGACAATACAGTTACGACTGCTGAATCCTACACAAATGCACTCTGTAAGCAATTACACGAGTGCATGGATCGTGTTATCCCAAACAGAACCAAGACTCTATCCTCCAAAAAAAAGGAAGCCAATCTGGTGGTCCCCTGCCATAAACAAACTCTACAACAGAAGGAAGAAACTGTTGCAAAAGAGAGTAAAATCCCATGAGTGGAGTAGCTCCCTGGTCAGCCTCAGTAAGAAGCTGAGATCCCTTATAAGATCCTCCAAAGCTAGCTATGAAAAAATCACCACTGATTCTAAGGACAACCACAAAGGATTCTATACCTATGTCAAGAATCTCAATAGCAACACCCAGATCTGCTTTGAGTTACAGCACAACGGCATGAAAATTACAGAACCAACTGATATTGCCAACATCCTGACAGATAGGTTCAGTGCTAACGTTACCCCCCCTCTCACCGCCTAAAGGGCCCATATCTATACAAGAAGAATGCAAAGTCCTTGGAATCACAACCACGCAGGTAAAAGCTGCACTCTCTAAAGCTAAAAACACAGGATCCATGGGACCGGACAACATCCTAGGCTGCGTTTTACATGAACTTCAGAATGAACTGGCTCCTCACCTAAGCACCATGTTCAATCATAGCCTCACATCAGGCTTTGTGCCCACTAAATGGTACACAGCAACAGTTATTCCACTCAACAAAGGGGGAGCCACCACTGATCTCAGGAACTATCACCCTATTGCCTAACGAGCCTGGTCTGTAAGGCCATGGAATGTATCATCATGGAACTCATAAACAAAGACATTGGTAACCTCCAAACTCTGGACCCCACCCAGTTTGGATTTGTGAAAGGCAGATCATGCCTCCTGAATACCTGATCGACTTCTTTGAGGCAGTCACCAAAGCCATAGATGAGGGTAAGGTGGTTCACACAGCCTATCTTGACCTTGCCAAGGCTTTTGACACCATCCCCTATTCTGGAATTATAGCTAAACTCACTAAACTAGGTATAAATCCCTACGTCACAAGATGGGTTGCCAACTGGCTCACTGACAGAACCCACACTGTAAAAGTTGCAGACTCCAAATCTGACTTCAAGCCTGTGACAAGTGGAGTACTACAGGGTTCAGTCCCAGGACCTCTCCTGTTTGGTATTTACTTCTCTGAAGTACAGGTTAAAACAGAAGGCCTTTGGCTAATGAAGTTCGCAGATGACTGCAAACTAGGAGCCATAGTCGAGTCCCCAAATGATGTGGACATTCTACAGAAGGGCCTCACTGAGACAGATGGCTGGTGTCAGAGCCATGGCCTCAAGCTCAGTGCCAAAAAGTGCATTGTCATCTCCTTTGTTAAAAACTCTGTACTCATGAACTACCACATATGCGTCAGTCTACTTTATGCTGAATGTGTGATAAGAGACCTTGGGACCCAGGTGGACAGTAGTCTGTCCTTTGATAATCACATCACCACAGTAGTCAGGAAATCCTTCTACATGACACACCTTATCACAAAACGGTTCTCATCCAAGAAAAAGAGGTCATTGTTCCCCTCTACTCTACACTCATTAGACCCATTATAGAGTACAATGCCCCTTTTGGAATGTACCTCACAAGACATCTGCAGCAGCTGGAAAGGCCACAGAAGTACCTCACAAAGAGGATTACTGGCTTCAAACAGATGCCCTACACTGACCGCCTCAAAAAACTCCAGCTTTACTTCGTATCATATCGCCTACTCCGAGGTGATCTCTGCCTAACATATAAAGCTATGTCAAACCCAGAGCTGTTGGACATGCTACACCTAAAGAAATCCCAATCCCTCTGAGGTACATGCTCTAGGGACCTAAACCTTGTCACCACAATAAACAGGACATGCTGGAGGGATAGATTCCTATCCCATAGAGTTCCCATACTCTGGAACAGGCTACCCATCTATGTCAAGCAAAGTTCTTCATTAGCACTCTTCAAGAAAAATCTTGATGAGTGGATGGGAAATAGGAAATACACCCCGGGGATCACTTCTGTGGCTCTGCTTGACAGGGGCACAGGAAAATAACTTTCTTGGGAGGCGTAAGCCAGAGAACCTTGTTGGCTAGGCTTACTTAGGCCCTTGGGCCGATAGCCTAGTACCTACCTATGATCCTATGAACCTATGCAGTTACTGGAATTTGATTTGCAGCAGTGAATATATGCTTGGGGGGCCCAGAATGGAAAATATAACAAAGGAGGATATATTTTTGAAGAAATTTATGAAAATATTTGGCATGGAAGATGTCAATTCAGTAGTAGGAGTTCAGAGTGAATTTATATATTATTCCCCAAGATACAAAAACTGGGCTAGGCTAGACAGAACTTACATTTCACAGGAACATGTGTATTTAATTGAAAGTTTTAATACACATTCAATAATGATTTCAAATCATACGCCAATAATAGCTAAAATAAAAATGCAGGGTAATGAAATAAAAATGAGACATTGGCACTTTCCCACCAATCTGTTGAAAAAAGAGGAATTTAAGGAATGGGCAGTGGAAATAATTTGGGATTTATTATAGAAAATAGAGATTTCTTCTGAAAATATAGATAGGAAGTTGGATAAAATTAAAGTGTTTTTTAAAATAGGGAGGAAATAAAAGAAAGAGAGATGTGGTTAAGAAGTTACAAGAATTATTCAGAGAGACTGACAAATGTTAAAATATTACAGTATTATAAAATAGAAATGATGAAGTTCTGTTCTTATTAAAGTAGAACAAAAACAGTACACTTTGTGTCCGGAGCCTTACCTTGACATTGCTGTATTTTTAGTTTAGAAGAATTAGTTATGCCAAGATTAGAGGTAGATGAGGGTCAATTACTAATAGGATAGGAGGAGATGAGATAAAAATGGTGATGTATAACCAATCCACATGAAGTCACAGGAATAGATGGTACTCCTGTGGAAGTTTGGAAGCTAAGAGGGAAAAACTGATAAGGATCTAGAAGGTTTTGTTTAACAGAGGAGAAGCACGAACACCCTGGAAGAAAGTGATGGTGGCTATAATATCTAAACAGGGTAAAGAGCCATCAGTTCCAGATTCATACAGGCCCATTTCAATCCTAAACCATGATTATAAAGTGTTTATACATATAATGACTGAAGGAATGGCAAAGGTGATGCCAAAATTGATAGATATGGATCGATGTGGTTTTCTGAAGGGGAGACAAACATTGACAACATTAACAGAACATTTATGATCCGGAGGGAAGCTGGGTATAAG